>NC_062544.1:77928385-78234511 GCF_016906955.1 Phacochoerus africanus | reverse complement strand
CCTTGTATGTTATTTGTTTCTTTTCCCTGGCTGCTTTCAAGATATTTTCTTGGTCTTTAATTTTGGTCAGTTTGATTAATATGTGTCTTGGGTGTTTCTCCTTGTGTTTATTTTATATGTTACTCTTTGTGCTTCCTGGATTTGAGTGAGTGGTTCCTTTCCCATGTTCAGGAGGTTTTCAGCGATTACCTCTCGGAATATTTTTTTCTGTCCCCTTCTCTCTCTCTTTCCTTCTGGCACCCCTATAATACGGATGTTGGTGCATTTCACATTGTCCCAGAGATCTCTGAGACTCTCTTCATTTGTTTTCAATCTTTTTTCTCTTTTCTGTTCCACATCCATAATTTCCACTAATCTGTCCTCCACCTCACTTATTCGTTCTTCTACCTCCTCTATTCTGCTGTTAGCTGCTTCTAATGAATTTTTATTTCAGCTATTGTATTTTGCATCTCTTCTTGTTTAAGTTTTATATCTTGTATCTCTTTGCTCAGTGTTTCCTGTAAGTTATCCATCTTTGCCTCCAGTTTATTTCCAATGTCTTGCATCATCTTCAGCATCAACAGTCTAAAGTCTTTTTCCTGGAGGCTGAGAATCTCCTGGTCACATAGCTGATTTTCTGGGGTTTTTCCTTTCTCCCTCATCTGAGTTATAGTTCTCTGTCTCTTCATTTGTATAGGTTTTTGGTATGGTGACCTTTTTACAGATAATAGAGTTGTAGCCTCTCTTACTTCTGGTGTCTGCCCCCCATGTGGCTGAAGTCAGTATGGGGGCTTGCTGTAGGCTTCCTGATGGGAGGGGCTGATGCCTGCCCACTGGTAGGTGGAGGTGATTCTAATCCCTCTGGTGGGTAGGGCTTAGTCTCTGGATGGGATTAGAGGCAGCTATGTGTTTAGGTAGCCTGTTTACTGATGGGTGGGGCTGTGATCCCATCTGGATTGTTGTTTGCCTTGGGGCTTCTCAGCACTGACTGACAGAGGGTGGGGCAGGATTTTCCCAAAATGGCCACCTTCAGAGAAAGGCAGGCTGATGATTATTCCCAAGAGCTTTGCTTTCAATGTCCTTCCCTCACAACAAGGACCTTCACCCCTGTTTTCCCATGATGTCCTCCAAGAACTGCAGTCAGGTTTGACTCAGATTCCCATGGAGAATTTGCTTTGCCCTGGGACCCAGTGCACATGAATGTCTGTGTGCACCTTTTAAGAATGGGGTCTCTGTTTCCTCTAGTCCTGTGGAACTCCTGCACACAAGCCCCACTGGCATTCAGTGTAGATGCTCCAGGGGCTCTTTCTCCCAGTGCCATATCCCCACACATGAGAGTTTGATCTGAGGCTCCTAGCTCTCACTCCTGTAGGTGAGTCTCTGTGAAACAGTTAGTTTCCAGTCTATGGAGCTTCCCATCTGGGAGGTATGGGGTTGTTTATCATGAAACCACCCCTCCTACATCTTGGTGTTGTCTCCTATTTGTCTTCTGGAGTAGGATATCTTTTTGAAGGTTTCTGGTCCATTTGGATGAAGATTGCTCAGCCTTTAGTTGTGAATTTTGTTGTTTTTAGGAGAGAAGTTGAGCTCCAGTCCTTTTATTCTGCCATCTTAATCCCATACCCCATATAAACTTATTTTTAACAAAGACCAATATTGAGTTGATAGTGTAGCCATCATAAAGGATCTATGAACCAGTTTTATGAATAGCCCTGCAACTGTTATTTCTCAAAGAAATTTCCAACAGCTACCACTAAATTCCTATACAGTTCTAGTGTTCTAATCTCATAAGCTGTTGGGTGTGTATGTGTGTATCTGTGTGAGTGTGTCAATGTGACAAAGAGAAATTACTTAAACATTTCATGTCCTTTTGTTTCTAAGTATTTACTTTGATGAAAAATATTAAAATAAATTTTACTGTTCTCAGATGTTGCATATTGACTTGTAACATCTAAATTATATACATATATAATAAAAATCATAAAAAGGAACTTTATAAAACAAAAACAAACTTACATATTTCAAAACCAATCTTATGCTTAGCATAGGTGAAACCACTGTGGCAGGAAGAAATAACATCTACACACTACTGTATAAAATACATGATTAACGAGAACTTAATGTATAGCATAGGAATAGTTTGTAATAACATATATGGGGAAAAATTCAATGTATTTATAGGAATGTCTGATTCACTTTACTGTACACCTGAATCTAATGCAATATTGTAAGTCAACTCTACTCCAATAAAATTAAAAATAAATCAATAAATAATAGAGGTGTTTCTCATACCCATTGACTTTAAGTTATACAAATGTTATTATGATACAGTAATTTTATGCATATAATATTATGATGCAATAATATTATTATTTTGTATAATAGAAATAGTTATTACTAATATAATTCTGAGAAGAACATAAGGAAGAGGCTGAAAAATATTAAAGTCAAATGCTATCTCATATAAACATGAGATAATTGATATTGTGAATTCATATTTTTAAAAAAATCATAAAATGGACTAGATTAATTGTTATTCAATTGTATTTATTGGTATGCTAAGAGACATTGAAAAATTGATGTGTACATGTTGATTTGTGTTTATAAACTACAGCATTTCACATGTCATCATTAATGTAGCTGGTCTAATGAAAATTGCTCTTCTTTCAACCTTTAGTCCTCAATCTGTCACAAACATTTATCACAGGTACCCACACCTTAGGTGGATCATCTTGTCAGAGTTTTCATCAGACAATTGGAAGGCACGTTGTATCCACTACATGGAATTTGGGGAGTTTTATTTTTTACCTTCAGTTCATCAATATTTTTTCCCATTTTATCTTAGCTTCATTCTCAGTCATATTCAAAACTTATTTTTTCATTCCAAAGAATTCTATTCTAATAGCTTTAAACACTTAACTTGTGACTATACTGACCAACATATTGAGCCTGTTTTCTCAACTAATTATATGGCATTTGGTCAACCAATCAGCTTCTCTTATTGCCCTCTTTGACCCCACTTGCAGTTTTATCCATCTAGATTTCATGGTTCTTATTTCAATTTTTTTTTTCTTTCTGGGGCTGCACCCACTGTATATAGAAATTCCCAGGCTAGGGTTGAATGAGAGCTACCACTGCCAGCATACACCTCAGCCACAGCAATGTGGGATCTGAGCCACTTCTCTGACCTACACCACAGCTCTGGCAATGCCAGATCCCTGACCCAATGAGCGAGGCCAGGGATCAAAACTACATCTTCATGGATATTAGTCAGATTTGTTTCTGCTGCACCTCTGTGGGAACTCCCATTATTTCAATTTTATTGCCATTTCCTGGAAGAATTTGGATCAATTTCTTCTGACAGACCTATAATTCTGGAAGGAACTATGTTTTCTAAATCTCTAAACAAACAACTAAGATTTAGAGAAGACAATCATAGACAGGCTGTCTGGTAGCACAATTAATTTAGTCACCAATATCAAGAAAACCTGCATAATTGCACATTCTTTTCACTATCCTTCCGTAATCAAAATCCTTAGAAGGCACAGCTAGCTATGAAGCATGTTAGGACCAGTACAAAATGAAATCGCAAAATTGTGGTTGCTGGGGGGAGGGGAGAGGAGGTGGAACATTTTAATGTTCCTTCTGACATTTTTTCTGTGGTGGTAACTAAACCCATCAATTCATGAAGTGTCTTTAACTCAAAATGATTGCCATTTTATGCTTTCTATTGCTGTTTTTCAGTTTAAAGTAATACTTAGCTAAAATGTATCTTCCTTATTTATAGCTGTTTACTTCACTTACAAAACCCAAATTCAAGGATAAAAGTACCAAGAGTTTCAAGCCAGTGACAGCTGAGTGAGTGGGCACAAATGTAAAGGCACAGGTACCAAGTCCTGAAGCCAGCCCTGTAGGAAGGGTTGATGAAGAAATGGAATTTTTAAAAAAATCAAAATATTTTTATTTGCTGACTGAAAGTATGAATCCATATTTATAAACAGATTAATACTTCCATAACATTATATATGCTTTTTCAGTTGTTGACAGTGATAGCTTAGAGTGCCAGGCCAGAAAAACAGAGAAATGTTAAGTGTTAGAATGAATTTTCTTCCTTTTTTTCAATTGAATTATAGCTGATTTACAATGTCCTCTTAGTTTCAGGTTTTCAGCAAAGTGAGTCATATATATTCTTTTGCAGATAATTGTCCCCTATAGATTATCACAAAATACTGAGTACAGTTTTCTGTCCTAAAGAGGAGTTTGTTGCTGGTTATTTATTTTTATAGGTAGTGGTGTTTATATGTTAATTCAACCTCCTACTTTTTCCCTACCTGCCCTTTTCCCCTTTGGTAACCATAAGTTTGTTTTCTATGTCCATGAATATTTTTCTGCTTTGTGATAAGTTCATTTATATCTTTTTTTTTTTTAATTCTGAGGAGGGTTTGGAGAAAAAGGAATCCCCCTACATTGTTAGTGGGGATGTAAATTGGTATATCCACTATGGAGAACATCATGGGGGTAACCTAAAAAACCAAAAAGGGAACTACCATGTGGTACAGTAATTCCACTTCTGAGCATGTGTCTGGA
This sequence comes from Phacochoerus africanus, assembly GCF_016906955.1. Lineage (NCBI taxonomy): Eukaryota > Metazoa > Chordata > Mammalia > Artiodactyla > Suidae > Phacochoerus > Phacochoerus africanus. The sequence goes on along the minus strand of NC_062544.1, from coordinate 78,229,945 downwards.
AATAATCTGAAAAGATACATGCATCCCAATGTTCATTGAAGCGCTACTTACAATAGCCAAGACATGGAAGCAGTTTAATATCCATTGACAGATGAATGGTTGAAGATTTGGTACATATATACAATGAATATTATTCAACAATAAAAAAGCATGAAATAATACCATTTTCAGCAACACTGATGGACCTAGAGATTATCATACTAAGTGAAACAGTTAGACAGAGAATGACAAATATCACATGATACTGCTTATATGTGGAATCTCTAATGCATTTATAATAAAGACATTGGAGTTCCCATCATGGCGCAGCAGAAATGAATCCGACTAGGAACCATGAGGTTGCGGGTTCCATCCCTGGCTTCGCTCAGTGGGTTAAGTATCTGGCATTGCCATGAGCTGTGGTGTAGGTCGCAGATGAGGCTTGGATCTGGCGTTGCTGTGGCTCTGGTGTAGGCTGGCAGCAACAGCTCTGATTAGACCACTAGCCTGGGAACCTCCATATGCTGTGGGCGTGGCCCTAAAAAAAGACAAAAAACAAAAAGACAAATAAAGACATTAAGAATATGGGTGGTATTTATGAGCTAGAGAAGTCATAAGGACTTTGTATTTTTTGTCATACTGAAGGAACATTAGATTTTTTTCTTCCCCTTGAAGATATTTCTAGGATCAAAGGCATATATCATGACCCAAGGTAAAAATTTTAAAATTTGAAGTCTTTGAATGAATTACATCACCCTGGGGATTCAGCAGTGGGTGATAAGCGGGAAAACATGATGATAGCATTAGAGAGGGTGTTGCTCTAGAATGGTCTCCTTGGTCCCTCTCTACATTACAGTTCAGGTCTGGTGCTTCTCAAACCTCTAAACTTTTCCAAACCAGAGTAAAGAATGACATCATTTTCTAACTCTCTTAGATGAACTCTTAATTTGGCTTCTATTTTTCTTTAAAAAGACAATCTTTTCTCAGTTTCTTAAAAAAAAGCTTAAGCCACATATAGCCTTGGTGCTTTCCATAGAATGACACGGGTGAAATATTTAAATGATCTGCATTTTTAGCCCCAGAACAATAGTATTATGTAAGCCCTGCCCTCCACCCCAAGATGCATCTTAGATTCTTCATATTTCAAAGTTGATTGAAATGGATATAGATATAGAGACTACTATTTTTGGTTCTTGTCTTTTTACATCAACAAATTTGTTTCCTGACTTTCTATGTTATGCTCTGCTCTGCTGCCAAGGAAGCCAACCCTATAACCATATTACTGAGGTTCCTTTCCCCTTGGGATTGCAGAAGTCTTTGGGAAACAGCAGGAGTTTCTTGTCAGAGGGAGAGGGAGAGGAGAGATGTTTGTGGTCATTTAAGCCATGCTCACTTCTGCTAATCTTACCTTTCATAGTAGCTCTCTGCCTATCCTAAACCTATAGACCTTGCCTGAAATATAGCCCTTGCTGGACTCAGAGCCCTACTTTCAACACCCATTACTAGAAGCCTAAGATTTTGGGCTTTTTGCCCTTTCTACACTCTAGGTGATTCACCAACCTTTGACTGTAGTCTTTACTGTGATTTCTCATCTTCAAACAAGTGGCTCTATTAAGCACTCTTTTAAAATTTCTTTTTCGGTTTTATTTAGATATAGCTGACAAATAAAATTGGAAGATATTTTGAGTGTACTTTATGAAGATTTGATATACATTGTGAAAGGATTCCAATCTTTTGGGATAGAACATGATGGAAGATAATATGTATGAGAAAAAGAATGTGTATAAATATATATATGACTGGATAACTATGCTGTACAGCAGAAATAAGCACAACACTATAAATCAACTATAATAAAAATAATGTAAAAATGTACAAACTACTTTGTATAAAATAAGATACAATTATGTAATGTACAGCCCAAGGAATAGAACAAATATTTTATAATAAATTTATTGGAACATAATTTAAGTGCTCTTGTATTATCTCTTTTGAGGACATTACTCTTTAATGCCATGGACCATTCTTGCGAATCTTTCCTTCCTTCCTTCCTCCCTCCCTCCCTTCTTCTTTCCTCCCTCCTTCCCTCCCTCTTTCCTTCTTTCTTTCCTTCCTCACTTCCTTTCTTTCTCTCTTTTTTTGGTTGTATGAGAACGTATTATGGAATGTCATATTATATTTAATGCTGTGAATTTCTTTTTGAAAGATGTCAAAAATACGGGTAGCTTTTACAAATAATGTTTAGAGGAGTATGTGTACCTTCAAGACTTTAAAAATAGGTGTTTAAAATATGTTTCCTTTTTTTAAGAAGGAAATTTTATTTTGTGTAATATGGGCATAAGATGCTATAGTGCAGGGTCAGATTCTGGGTGAAAAATAGCAGAAGATTGCCATCTATCCATCTATAGCATGTTTCTCTCAGATGTTTTCTTTTATTAACAATAATGGAGGATAAAATTATATGTTCTCAGTAATGGGATACATTTTTAATTGTCATTCTGTTCAATGATGTATCTAAGTCATGGAGCTATTAAATGCAATGCTTCAAATTTATGTACAGCCTGAACTTGATAATGACCTTTTTTAAAAAAAAAAAATAGTATTATTGAGATATAGCTCACATACCATACAATTCACCAATCTGAAGTGTATAATTCAAGGCTATTTAGTATATGCATCACTGTAGTAGTTATTAGAACATTTTATCACCTCATAAAGAATCCCTAAACCCTTTAGCTATCACCTTCTGAGATGCCTAAACCCTCTAATCCTATGAAATCATGAATCTACAGTCTATTGCCATGGTTTTTCCTATTCTTTATTTTTCTTTAAAAAATGGAGCATGTAATACATGGTCTTTTGTGACTAGCTGTTTTCATGCACCATAAGGTACTCAAAGTTCGTCTGTTATATCATACATCAGTAACCTACTCCTTTTTATGGCCAAATGATACTGTGTTATATGTATATGTCACATTTTGTTTATCCATTCATCAGTTAATGTATTGGGTTGTTTTCACATTTTGACTATTGAGAATAATACTGGTGAAAGCAAAGCCATATAAATAATCCACAAGGTTTTGTATGGATTTAGTTTTCATTTCCCTTGGAAATATATTTAGGAGTGAAATCTATGTTTAACCACCTAAAGAACTGCCAGATTGTTTTCCAAATTGGCTGCACTATTTTTCATTCCCATCAACAGTGCATGAGAGTTCCAAACTTTCCACATCTTCACCAACCAATACTTGTTACTTTATTTTTTATAATTATAATGATGTAATTATAGCCATAATTTAAAAATCTTCCTATATATACACACAAAGTGGGCACAGAGTGGTATTTTATTGTGGCTTTGATTTGTAGTACTCTAATAAATAATGCTATGGAACATCTTAATGTATATCTAATCAGATCCTTTGCTCATTTTAAAACTGATAATTTACTAAGTTGAAAGGATCCTTTATATTTTATAAGTACAATTCCCTTAAGAGATTGTGAGTTGCAAACATTTTATTCCAATTCTGTGGGTTGTCTTTTCACTTTCTTGATAGTGTCTTACGCAGATCCATATAAATTTTAGAGTTAGCTGTCAGTTTCTACAAGGAACATGTTGACACTCTGGTAGGGATTTTGTTGAAGATATAGATTAATTTGAGGAATATTGCCAGTTGAGATATTGTCTTCTGATCCATGAATATGAAATTTTTTTTCTATTTATTTAGATTTTCTCTCAACAAGGTTTTACAGTTTTCAAACTATATATTTCAATTCTTTTGTTACTTTTCATAAACATCTTGTTCTTTTTGATATTATTTACATGAAATTATAACTTCATTTTGTATAGATCTTTGCAAGTGATAATCGTACAATGAGTTATTTTATATTAATCTTGTATCTTGCAATCTTGTTGAAATTTTTATTAGCTAACTGTTTTTTAGCAGGTTCTTGTAGGATTTTTAAATGTACAAGATGATGTTATCTGTAAATAGACATATTTTTACCATTTCCTTTTCCAAATGCATGTCTTTTATTTTTCTTGCCTAATTACCCTAGATTGAAATTCTAACACAATGTTGAATAGAATTGGCAAGAATGAATATCCTTGTTTTGTTGCACCTCTTGGAAGGAAAGCATCCAGTCTTTGCACACCCTATGGTGTGGATTTTTCATAGATGCTTTTTATGGTGATGACTTCTTTTAACAAAGCAGTCCATAATTTTATATGATGACTTCAGGGGCATGAAATTACCTAGTTCAAAGGTCAGAGTTTTGTTTTGTTTTCATCTTCTCTGAGCCTTACTGGGTAAATAAGTCAGATCAAAATTTGCAGAGCAAAACTTATCATTTTATCTAAAGAGAGAGAAAGACAAAAAAGTGCACCAAATACCCTTAGAACTATGCTGCTTTCTCCATGGCAGCACTTATGGGAACTGTGCATAGACGTGTAAAAGAGGGGTTCATGTATTGTTCTAGCATTGAATTAAATAGTAAACTGATCCCATTTGAATACTGTTTCTCTTGGGCATTAATTCTTTTAGTCAAGATTTTCAAGTGGAGGAGCGCCCTTGTGTATATTGGGTTAAGGATCCAGGATTGTCACTGCAGTGGCTTGGGTTGCTGCTGTGGCCCATGTTCAATCCCTGTACAGGGAACTTCCAGATGCTGCAAGCATGACCAAAAAAGAAAAAAAAATTCTCAGGTGGAGAAAGAGGAGTAGTAAGATTTATTTAATAGCAGCAAAAATTTAACGAACAAGAACAACAAATTTAAATACCTCATAACAACCACCATGTAGTAAATATTTTAAATTTTTTATGTGCTTAGAAGGCTATAGAATTTGATTGAATGTGCTTGAGATTTTGTTTGCATTCATCAAAAAAGTTAGGTCATCCTTAACTCCGCTTTTTTTATATTTGACTTGCATATATTTTTCTTCAAATAAAATGAATTCTGTACAAAGCAGAGCGATATTTCCATTTTATCTGTGACCATTTTTCATTCTTTCAAAAGTTTATGAGGGTTTCATTACTTACAAAATTTTTCTTATGAGTAATTTCGTCAAAAATAACTTGAGGATTTTTTTTTTTTGCCTTTTTGTCTTTTTAGGGCTGCACCCACAGCATATGGAGGTTCCCAGGCTAGGGGTCTAATCAGAGCTGTAGCTGCTGGTCTATGGCAGAGCCACAGCAATGCCAGATCCCAGCCATATCTGCAACCTACACCACAGCTCACAGCAATGCTGGATTCTTAGCCCAATGAGCGAGGCCAGGGATTGAACCTGCAACCTCATTGTTCCTATTCAGACTTGTTTCTGCTGCGCCGTGATGGGAAATCCCTTTTTTCTTTTAAAACATATGGCACACTTGTGACAAAAATTAAACATGTAAGAGAGATTCAATTCCGCTGTTTGAGAAGAGAACTTTTCTACACCTTCTACAGAGTGAAAGAAAATCATGAGGGGAGGTGAATGTCTTAAGAATTTTATCTGAAATATTTGAAGGAGTACATAATGCCCGAGTCAATACTTTATTGTATTTCTCATTAAGCACAGTCTATGCATTGGATTATTCCAACTAGATTTTTGTTTCCATTTGGGTAGCTGCATGCTAGTGTTAATAATGTGCACAATCTCTGGGGACAGAAGAAAAAAATAAAATGTAATGATTCACTATTGTCAGGTGAATCATTGCAGAGTGGTGACTAGATTACTTGTGTGAAAGGCACATTTCCTTACGAGAAATGATAGAAATAAAATCTTCATTCCCTATCTTCCATACTCATTTTCTTCTCACCTTCCCAAATGCCATTTTAATTTTAATGTTATTAGAAAAAATTTAAAAGATACTCTTATTACTAAACTTTACATGTTAATGAAATAACTCTATTTTATTGCTACCTCCAACAATAATGCAGAATGATTTTGAGCATTACAATCTAGTTTTTAAAATTTGTCTTCCCATCTAAACTCAATGATCACTCAATTATCAAAATTTAGGTGTCACTGCTGAATTGCCACCTCACTGGGATTAACCAATCCAAGACCATGTACATACCACCATCGTAAGATTTATTAAATTGAGTTGAAATTATCTATATCATCCTATGGAATGAAATTTGTTTAGGAGGTAAGAATTATGTGTGACTGAAACAACCTTATTAAATTGCACCGTTTCTTAATAAAGTTTTATTGAAGTATAGTTGATTTACAATATTGTGATAATTTCTGCTGTACAGCAAAGTGATTCAGTTGTACATATACCTACATCCATTCTTTTTCAGATTCTTTCCCAACATAGATTATCACAGAAGATTGTGAAGATTTCCATGTGCTATACAGTAGGTCCCTGTTGGATAGTCGTTCCATATACTCAGTATGCATATGCCAATCCCAAACCTCCAGTCTATCCCTCCCTCCCACCACCCATCCCCTTTGGTAATGATAAGTTTGTTTTCAAAGTCTATGAGTCTGTTTCTATTATGCAAAGAAGTTCATTTGTATCCTTTTGTAAGATTCCACATACAATTGGTATCATATGATGTTTATTTCACTGTCTAACATCACTTAGTATAATAATCTCTAGATCTATCCATGTTGCTGGAAATGGTATTATTTCATTCTTTTTATGGCTGAATAATATTCCATTGCATATATGTACCACTATCCTTTATCCATTCCTCTGTAGATGGATATTGCATTTCACTATTTTGACATTGGACAGATATTCAACAATAGTTAATTAAATATCACTGAATAGGACTACACCAAAATGTTATTTCATATTTCAACATGAATCTTAATTTTTGTTATTATCCCCAAATTTTGTGTAAAAGCATTAATTAAATATAAAATGATCATTAACATTTTTTTTAATTTAGTCTCCCTTTCAATTTCTCCAAAGGCAAATTGGTGATATCAACAGTATTGGTTATAAGTAATCAGTGATATAAATTGGGCTCTGAGTACTTGTTATAAGTAAATGGGGTTTGATGAAGGAAAAGTGGCTGTAAGCATATCTGACCCACTTTTTTAAGGGAGAAGTTCTTACACAACATCCTGCTTTCCTTATTGTGGCATAATGTATAGGTTTTGCCTGGTTTTGAATTTTATGTAAATGGAATCACAGACATTCTTTTGTCTCTTTTTTTCCTAACTAATGTATTTGTTAAATATATCTGTGTTCTTACATAAATATATTTGTTCTTTCATAAATGCTATATAATATTGCAACATATGAGTGTGCTGCATTATATTGATTCATTCCAATGAAGACTGTTTCCAGGTTTAGGGTATTACTAATATAGCTCTATCTTTCTTTGGTGTAAGTCATTCCAAGTAGATCTATCTTCTAGGTCGGGCTTTATATCAACCTTCAGGGAGTGCAGTCAATGGACAGCCTCCAGCTGTCAGCTCTTTCAGGGCCAGTCATAGATGCAGAGCCACCTTGCCCAAGGCTATAAAAAGCTTGGCCAATTTCATCTGATGTGAGGCAAAGATAAAGGACAATTTTACTCCAGTGTCCTTTGTAGTTAGTTGGTAGAGGCTTTCTCTGTCCTGCAATACAATGTGTCATTGCTTTATTCTATTTCCCTTAAATAAATCATGGTGATAAAAAAAAAATCTAACCTGCACTTCAAGCTCCAACTCACTACCTTCTGCAGACAAACCATTTGTTTAAGAGGAAGGTTTGTTTCTCAAAAGAGAATCTAATCCACAGAATATGTAAACCTCAGGCTAACACCCTGTGGGTGAAAGTTGGAAACAACTCTTAGATTCTTATATTTTGTGTTCAAACAACTAAAGAGCCTTTAGTAACTGACTGATGCACAACTTCCCTTTTCCATTCTTGATTCTACTGATTAATAAATAAATCCAGAGCCAAACTCTGTGCCTTTGTCTTGCTTAGAAACCCTCCATATAAGCCTGACAATTCAGAAAAGAATGCTGAGTCTTGGAAGAATTAATCAGTGATTCAGTTTTCTTTTAATTCCACCTCACAGTATAGCCCAGGCTCCAAGCCCTTAGATAACTTGGACAATCATTGAAAAATTAAGGAAATAATTTTTTAAATGAAACTGGTAAATTCTATTTGATTTTTCTATTTAGAAAATGGCCTATGGTTAATATACTCTGATTCAAAAGATATCCTCTTTATCATCTCAGGGTAGATAACTGTGGTAACCCTTCTTGCTTGCAATTACTAAATGGATATTCTGATGATAATCTGTGCTGCTTTTATTAACTGAGATTACATGGAACCATTAGAGGACCACAGCTAATCTTAAGGAAGTCATGTGACTCTTTGCACATTTTTGTAAAATCCAGTGAATATGTATATAAATATGTATATGTGCATTTTGCTGTCTCAAAGCTTTTCTGAAGCTCAAAATATAATCTTATTAATACTAGATTTAATTTGAAAACAGAAAAGAAAAACCTTGTTACCAAAACTTCAGGTTGAGCATCCCAAAACAATAAAGATAATATCTCACAAGACAGTCAAAAGCTTTTATCTTAGAGGCAGAAAACCATCACTCTTACACACATACATACACACACACACACACACACAATGACAATCATATTCTGGATTCTGGTGTTATGCTGATGGAAGGTATTTTAGTAACATATCTCCAAGATATATTATGTTAGGTACACTTAGCATTAATACAGTCTTTTAATCTTCTCTTTTTCAAACATCCTTGGTTCTGAAATGAGAGTCCTGTAACCAATTAGGTAAAGGTAGTGATTACTGTTTTGCACAATTGGTATGTGTAAAAAGTGTGAATATCCAAACACAAGTGACATCACAAAGTCTACAATGCCAAAACCAAAAAAAAAGGATGTCATCTAAAAAATAGACTATGATTATTTCCTATGTCCTTAGGAGAAAAATGTTTTTATTCAACTCTAATATTTGATGTACAATTGTGAGTTAAAATTCATGATTTCAGAACAAGCAAACATTGAAAATGACAAAACAGTCTTTTGATATGTATGTGTATGTGCACCTTTATAAATAATAAATATAATGTATTATTATAAATAATAAATATGAAATATGAAATGTATAATGCCCTCAATATTTATTCTATGGCTTACTTTTCTGTATGTTGTCTTGTGATGGAAGAGGCAGGAAGGGAATCATATGTTGTCAATGAAGCTTGAAAAGTTTAGAATACTTATCAAGTAATGAAAGTCTATAGTGACATCCAGAGTAATAATTCACTTACACATGAAATATAAAAAAATGATACAAATGAACTAATTTGTAGAACAGAAACAGACTCACAGACTTTGAAAAACATTGGTTACCAAAGGTGACAGGTGGGAGTGGGTGGGGGGGATGGACTAGGGGTTTGGGATTAGCATATGCACACTGAGGTATGTGGAGTCATTGGCCATTAAGAATCTGTGCTAAAGCACAGGGAACTCTACCAAATATTCTGTGATAATTTATGTGGGAAAAGAATCTGAAAGAGAATGGATATGTGTATACGTATGACTCTATCACTTTGTTGTATAACAGAGCTATCACAACCTTGTAAATTGACTATACTTAATAAAACCAACCAAAATTGAATGACCACATCATGACAACAACCACTAGAAGTATGCAGTAGATATTGGTTGTGCCACTTCATTAAATTTCCAACTGAAAATAGGTACAATACATGCAGTGACATATGCATCCAAACAGAACACGAGAGGAAAACTGCAAGGTCCCTAATTGTTGATGCTATCCATATTTAACAAATCCAATGTGGATATGGTTTCAGAAAAGCACCCAGGGCTGTGAGTAATATGCATTGCCTAGAAAAGGTGATTTACTCATGAATCTGGCATAACTTCTATAAATGTACTTTCTTCTCTGAAAAGGAAGTTAACTATTCTGAATGAAAATTATGATCCCTGAGATTTTCTTTAATCCTGATAGGCTTGATAGTAAGGTGACATGCTGTGTTACATGATTTGTAATTTATTGGATATTGCCAGAGCAAAGGCTATAGGACCTCTTTTTATAAAAAGGAGATCCATGTGGACAGACCATATATTTTCACAGGACATTTTTTTATTCCTAAATGCAAGAGAACTATTTTAAGGGCTTGGTATTTTGTTTCTCTCTTCTATCACTTACCACGTCCAATGGAATGAGCCACAGATCATGTTTCTATTGTTTACCATCTTCCTCTGAATTCTTTTGTCAAAAATCAACTGTAATTTATTTAAATATTTTGAAATTTTAGATGTAAATCTATTTGTTGCTATTTACAGCTCATTCTAGTTCAATTAGCAGAAGAATTTTGAATTAAGAATGTATTTTCAGTATCACACTTTGAAAAATAAATCATCCTGACACAAAAATATGTAAATCCTTTTTTTATTCTTTTTTATGGCTGAGTAGTATTCCATTGTGTATATATATACTATCTCTTCCGAATCCAATCATCTGTCGATGGACATTTGGGTTGTTTCCATGTCCTAGCTATTGTGAATAGTGCTGCAATGAACATGCGGGTGCATGTGTCTCTTTTAAGTAGAGGTTTGTCCAGATAGATGCCCAAGAGTGGGATTGCGGGGTCATATGGAAGTTCTATGTATAGATTTCTAATTTGTCTCCAAACTGTTCTCCATAGTGGCTGTACCAGTTTACATTCCCACCAACAGTGCAGGAGGGTTCCCTTTTCTCCACAGCCCCTCCAACATTTGTTATTTGTGGACTTATTAATGATGGCCATTCCGACCGGTGTGAGGTGACATCTCATGGTAGTTTTGATTTGCATTTCTCTTATGATCAGCGATGTTGAGCATTTTCTCATGTGTTTGCTGGCCATCTGTATTTCTTCCTTGGAGAACATTCTATTCAGGTCTTTTGCCCATTTTTCCATTGATTGATTGGCTTTTTTACTGTTGGGTTGTATAAGTTGCTTATATATTCTAGAGATTAAGCCCTTGTCGGTTGCATCATTTGAAAGTATTTTCTCCCATTCTGAAAGTTGTCTTTTTGTTTTCTTTTTGGTTTCCTTTGCTGTGCAAAAGCTTGTCAGTTTGATTAGGTCCCATGGGTTTATTTTTGCTCTTATTTCTATTGCTTTGGGAGACTAGAGAATCTCATACTGAGTGAAATGAGCCAGAAAGACAAAGACAAATACCATATGATATCACTTATAACTGGAATCTAATATCCAGCACAAATGAACCTCTCCACAGAAAAGAAAATCATGGACTTGGAAAACAGACTGTGGCTGCCTGATGGGAGAGGGAGGGAGTGGGAGGGATCGGGAGCTTGGGGTTATCAGACACAACTTAGAATAGATTTACAAGGAGATCCTGCTGAGTAGCATTGAGAACTTTGTCTAGATACTCATGTTGCAATAGAACAAAGGGTGGGGAAAAAATGTAATAGTAATGTATACATGTAAGGATAACCTGATCCCCTTGCTGTACAGTGGGAAAATTAAAAAAAAAATATGTAAATCTCATGGAATACCAGTTCATTTTTAATGGCCACTTAGTGAAAAATTTGCAATTATTATAAAATTCAGATTGGTTTATGCTAATTTTTATTATTTGCAAATATTCATGAAAAGTCAGTTAAAATTCTACAGTAACTTCTGTGAGTAACTGTCCTAATTAGATGTGGATTGATATTTGAACACACATTGTCCAGGCACAACCACAATTTGAATCCTCATAAGGTCATATATATTTGCTGCAAGTAATAGGTAAGTGTTCATGTTGAGTGCTTTCTTCTGTTTCAACAAACTTCCTTAGAACTTTCTTATCTGATTAAGAAATACAAGTATTGATATGGTTCATAATTCTTTCCATCAACATCTGCCCAACAAACAAGTATCAACCATTACTGGTTAAGTTTTGTTACATAAGAAACCACTAGAACTGCTCAATTTTTTTTACTTACTGAGAAAGGATGCCTGTAGCAGAAGCCTTATTTGTCTTCAACTAAACATTGCACTTGAAAGTGTAATAAATAGACTGCTCTTGGGGTAAGCAATGACAATATAAAATGTAATTAAAAAGTTCTCTTGTTTAGTATACTTAGGCATTGGAGAGAATTTTTGATACAAAAGTTAATGTTTCAGAATAAGTCTTTGCGCATCTAATTGTGCAATTGTCAATTCCTAGAACAAAGTTACCCATGATCTACTACATAATTTGTAAGTTTATTCTTATTGATAATGATGTACCTCAGAGGAATACAGAGTGAAGTATTTTGTTTTATAGAGGTCAGAGTTAATTAGTATCAACTGTTCCAAAATGATCATGGGAGGAGTAAACATACTTTAATTTAAATATTGTTGTCCTTATCAAGCCTTCTACTAATGGGCCAATATCATGGTAGAAGACAACTAATAAATCACTTCATATTTATTAATAATAATTTTTCTTGCATTTTTTAGTATAAATGCTAATTCAGATGCTAAATTAGATTTATTTTCACATTTTTTTCTAAATATAGCATTAATATAAGTGATTAAAATAGAATTGTATTAAAAGTGTACATAATTAATTTTTTCCAAAATATAAATTGAAATAAATTCAAAAATTTTAAAAATGCCATGTGTATTTTCTTATAAACTAGTTTTCTTATAAATATTTTCAATTAATACTAAAATTAATCAACTAAAACAGGAATTTTTGAAAATTTAAATATCACTGAAAGTTTTTATAAAAATCAAAGGCTACAACTTTATCATTGAATGCTTCTCTAACTTCCAGTGTAAATAATCAACATCCAGCTACATGCATATTATATATAAATTCCCATCATAAATGTGATTTAGAAGAATATTATTAAATATTTCTTACTTTCTAATTTTACACATGATCCATTGATTCACAAATAATATTACAACCACAAATTATAGTGATAAAGGGATTCAAAATATCTTTGCTTAGTATTACTGTCAGGTGATACAACTTTAAGCAAATATATGTTGCATTCATGCTATTTGAGTGGAAGAAAATTACAATTATTAAAAATTACTAAAATTTTCTTTGCCTTTTAGAACTCTTACCACTAAATTCTTCGTCATCCTTTGATCAATGTCCATCTCCAAAGTTTAATGGAACTTCATAGAATCCAGTGAGTTTTTTTTTTTTTTTTTTGATGACACAGGAAAAAATAGTTGAAGAAAATATCTGTGGGGCTTAAACAGTGTTAAACTTCAGCTGCATGTTTAAGGATAAACTCTCTATGTTGTGTGTTGGACAACAAATGAGAGATTTTGCTTTTAGTAAAAGTAATTTTTGGGGTTTGTAATATGTGCAAACTTCTTTTTTTCTTTTTGTCTTTTTTGCCATTTCTTGGGCCGCTCCTGTGGCATTTAGAGGTTCCCAGGCTAGGGGTTGAATTGGAGCTGTAGCAGCCCCACCTACGCCAGAGCCACAGTAACGTGGGATCCGAGCGGGGTCTGCAATGTACACCGCAGCTCACCGCAACGCCAGATCCTTAACCCACTGAGCAAGGCCAGGGTTCAAACCTGCAACCTCATGGTTCCTAGTCAGATTTGTTAACCACTGTGCCATGACGGAAACTCCCTGTGTAAATTCTAAATCATGAAACACAAGGCTGAGGCCCCTCTTGCTTGGGTCTAAAGTCTAAGATCCCTCTTGCCTATTTGTATACATTACTTATATCATACTGAGTAGAAATTGAATAGAAACAGGTTTCTATATGTGATTAGGATTTGCTACAACCTAAAAAAAAAACAACACTAGAAACTCTCTTGCTATTCTCAAAACTAGTTTTGAGAGAAAAGGAAATCATTACTGGAAAACTAACAATTTCAGGTCAAATTTCATGTGCATACATGTACCATTTATTTAATGGCTATCATCTCAATAACTAATAGTTTTGATTTAATATTCATCCTTATTTTTCTAATTCCTTATTTTCCTTCACAGGAAATGAAAAATTGGCTTTCTCTTTGCTTTTGTTGCCTCAAGACTTTTGCTTTGTGCTCTATTTTTTTTTTTTTGTCTTGGCTTCAGTCTTTTTCTTGTCTGACCCTGGTGTGTTTCAATTTGGGTTGGAGGAGGTATTGTTTAACACACTGGGGAGTGTGGACATTGAATGTTATCTTTAGAAGCAAAACTTTCATTGAAAAATATACATGTACCAGTATGTTAATTGCAGCACTATTCACAAATAGCCAAGACATCGAAAAAACGCAAATGCCCATCGACAGATGAATGGATTAAGAAAATGTGGTTTATATACACAATGGAATACTACTCAGCCATAAAAAAGAATGACATAATGCCATTTGCAGCAACATGGATAGAACTAGAGACTCTCATACTAATTGAAGTAAGTCAGAAAGAGAATGACAAATACCATATAATATCACTTATATCTGGAATCTAATATATGGCACAAATGAACCTTTCCACAGAAAAAAACTCAGACTTGGAGAGCAGACTTGTGGTTGCCAATGTGGAGGAGGAAGGAGTGGGATGGACTGGGAATTTAGGGGTTAATAGATGCAAACTATTACACTTGGAGTGTATAAGCAATGAGATTCTGCTGTATAGAACAGGGAATTATACCTAGTCAGTTGTGATGGAACATGATGAAGATAATGTGAGAAAAAGAATATATATATATATATATATGTCACTTTGCTGTATGGTAGAAATTGGCAGGACACTGTAAATAAACTATAATAGAAAAAATAAAAATCATATAAATCTAAAAAATAAAACAAATTAAATTAAAAACAAAGAAGCAGGACTTATCAGAGATTTGTTTATGTCTCAGTGCTCTTGCATAGTCTGTCAGCTCTTTTCAGGAAAATGAGTCACCTGATAAAGGGTGAGGAAAAGTGTTAAAAAAAAACATTTCTAACAGTTTGGAGCAATGATCAGACATGCTCTAGAAGCATAAGAGTAATCTCCACTCTGGATCCAAAATGAACTAAACATTCCAACACTGAAATATTTTTTAAGTTCTTAAAAATGCTTCCACTGTTGGCAGACATCTTTACAGTGATGGAAGTATCCTTTTCCCAGAAGAGCTCTTCTGTCTTTGAGTGGGGAAAATTGATAACTGCAAACTGTGCAATGCATTTTGTATTGTATATGACTTTGTTTAGAAGACTCAATTACATTTACTTGCGTGTATAATAATTTAGTATTTATTTCTGACCAGTTGGCATTTCTTTTAGAATTTAATTATGCAAGTTTTCACTTCTTGAGATTTTTCTCCTAATGAGTCTATTTCTAGTTGTCCCAACTTTTAGTATACAAAAAAGTTAGGTTTCAGTATCTTCTGAAATGATGGAAGCTTGTTTTTTTTCAGTGAATAGTCATTATTCTGATTTGTAGACCTTAGATGTGAAATGTATAAGACTTTTCACATAGCAATAACTAAAATATGTATGATCTGTTGACCAAGACTTGCCATTAGCTGTAAGTTCTTCTATGTGTGTTTAAACTTGGAATTTAAAAAGACTTGGAAGAAGATTCTCCTTTCTTCTCATTGATGATCCTTCACTCTCTCCTCTGAAAATATCTTTTCACCTGGGTAGATCATTATTGCTTGTTTATGTCAAATACTCATGCTTTAAAATCCAAATTTCCCATGATATAAAGACTTAACAATGTTTCTGGCAGAGGGTAAGCAAGTATATATGAAAGTTTAAGAAGTAGTGATTTTTAGCAAGATGTGTTGTGAAAATTTTTATAAGGAGACAAGTAATGACAAGTGATAACAACCCACCAGATAAATTACATAAGTAGAGCTAGTTATTAGAATAGCTGAAAGAATTCTGCTGCTACAGAATTCTTCTAAATGATCAAATTTATGAGAATATTTGAACACATTAAGATTGTTGAAAGATATTGTACTCTTTTTTTCCTGAAAATAATTCCTTTGTTACTTTCTAATTTGGTTCATGGGAATTCAAACTAAGAAATAATATATTGGGAGTTCCCGTCGTGGCGCAGTGGTTAACCAATCCGACTAGGAACCATGAGGTTGTGGGTTCGGTCCCTGCCCTTGCTCAGTGGGTTAAGGATCCGGCGTTGCTGTGAGCTGTGGTGTAGGTTGCAGACGTGGCTCGGATCCCGCGTTGCTGTGGCTCTGGCATAGGCTGGTGGCTACAGCTCCGATTTGACCCCTAGCCTGGGAACCTCCAAATGCCACAGGAGCGGCCCAAGAAATGGCAAAAAGACAAAAAAAAAAAAAAGAAAAAAGAAATAATATATTTAAAATCTATCATATTTAACAAAATTTTAAATCAAATATAGTTTTACATTCCATTCTTCTCTGAAATAGATAATTTCTGTACTGATTGTTTTTTATGCTTTTATTTTTCTGATATTGGAGATAATTACCTTAATAGCAGGAATCTAAATTGTTTTATAATTAATGAATCTTGACTTGCTATAATGTTGAACTATCAAACCAAGATCAGATGTGGAATACCTTAATTTATGAAAAATTTAATAATATAATCTAATTATTTTAGCTAATTGAGTGTAGAAATCATGTCATATCTGTTTTTGCATCTTAAAAATATAACAAAATGCCTGTAAGCCCTTAAATGACCTGTAAATGGAGAATAAGTTGAACAACCAATAATATAAAATAATGTATATATTTTCCTAGCTTTGTGATAAGTTTTTAAAACATTTTATTAATTTCTTAAAGTATCTAAATGCCAACTTACTGAGATATTGAAATATAGGATTTCTTAAGAGAAAATTTAAAATAGTACTTCATATAATCTATTTAAATTCTAAGATGTATTGTAAAAAATTAATTCTAACAAATTATTTTTTACTGAGAATGTTAATATTGTGGGATTATGAAATATTTTCTCTTAAAGAATCACCAAATATAACAAAGTTTTCAATGTTTATTTTATTTAACATCTAATTCAAAATGCAAATTTAGACTACATTAAAATGAAAAGCTATATTAAATAACATTGTGTTAAATAGGAAGAAAATAGTAAAAAAGTATACTATGAAATATTTGCTTTTAATATTCAATAGCATATAGATTATTTTTCATGTTTTAAACAAATATGTGGATAGTTTTAGTCATTATTATGCAAAATTTTGTATGTGACAAAAAGTGAAATACAAATGACATTACATTTAAAATAACAATCATGAAAATCTTTTAGGCCCGTAGTTATGATATCAGAAAAAAAGTATGAATGGATACAAAGAGATAAATTAGAAAGCCATCATTGGAATTCAAAGCATAGATATTTTTCACTAGTTCCTAAAAAGTTCACATGAAAAATAATGAGGTGATATGACAGTTGTTCCAAAGAATTGGCTGTGAGAAGAATAGGTAAGTGAGTAAATCCATGTTAACTTCCAAGTTTTTGGCTTAAACAATTGGGTAATTAATGGTGCTGTTTACTGGAATATATGATATGTAAGTTAAAACTTGAATGTTTGCAGCGTGAGGTTTTTGTTTAAAAAAAAAGACTAAAAATGGTTTCAAACAGTAACAGATCTTGGTGAATGAATAGAATAGTTTTTAGTAAAATAAATTTTTACTCAATATAAAATTCTGGATTGACATTACTCTTTCAGCACTCAACAATCTTCTTTGTTTTTTTTTTGTATAGATTCTGAACAAAAAGAAAAAGCATAATATAATTCTTATCTTTGTTCCTTTTCATGTAATGTATTTTTTGCTCTAGATATTTTTCCAAAGAAAATTATACAATGACCAACCTATAACATTTTGAAAATATGTTCAAAAACACTAATCATCAGGGAAATGTAAATAAAAACTACAATGAAATATCACTTTACGCCTATTAGGACGTCTATTATAAAAAAAGAGAAGAGACAAGGGCTCGGATATGGAGAAAAGGGAATCCCTCTACATGGCTGGGGGGGAATGTATGTAGGTACAGCCACCATATTCGTTAAAATATTAAAAACGGAACTAACATATGATCTAGAAATCCCACTGCTGGGTATATATGGAAAGGAAATAAAGTCACTATCTCCATTAGACACTTGCATGTCTATGTTCATGGCAACATTGTTGATCACAGACAAGATATAATAACAACAAAGAGTACCTTGGCAGGTGGATGGAAAAAGGAAATGTGGGACCTATCTATCTATCTATATCCATATCTATATTTACCACATTGTGTATACATACACATATATACAATTAAATATATTGTGGAATATTATTCAGCCACAAGAAAAAAGGAATTAATGTCCTTTGTGACATTTACATGACATTTGCAACAAATGCATAGAACTGAGAGTATTACACAAAGCAAAATAAGTTAAAGAGATAAAGAGAAATACTGTATGATCTGATATATAGAATCTAAATAACAAAACAAAATGAACAAACAAAAAACAAAACTGAACTCATAGAAACTGAGGGTAGAATAGTGGTTGCCAGGGGCTAATGGCAAGGGAGAAATGAGAAGATCTTGGTCAAAGGTTGTAAACTTCCAACTATAAAATCAATAAATTCTGGGAATCTAATGTACAGTATGGTAACTATAGATAACAATACTCTGTTATATACTTGGAAGTTATTAAGAAAGTAGTTTTTTTAAGATTTTTATTTTTCTATTATAGTTGATGGACAATGTTATGTCAATTTCTGCTGTACAGCAAAATGACTCAGTCATACATATACATATACATTCTTTTTCTCACATTATTCTCTCATCATGTTCCATCACAAGTGACTAGATGTAGTTCCCTAAGAAAGTGAACCTTAAATGTTTTCACCACATACAAAATTGAAGTAATTATGTATGGTGATAAATGTGTTAACTAACTCTATTGTAATCATTTCACAATCTATGTATGTATCAAATCATCACATGGTACACCTTAAAGGTACAGGATATTATGTGTCAATAAAACTGGGTGGAGGGTTTACAATTATCTTCTAATTTTCTTCATTGAATATATCCATTTATTTTAAATAAGCCACAATCTATGCATAATTACAACTTTTTAAAACTTATTCTCCATTTTGCATTTATCAAGGATAAGGAAAATCACATTTTAATTTTCAAGGAAACATTGTATTTAAAGAAAGATGTCTTTATTTATCAAGTGCTATAATTTATCTCTGTCACTGCAAAAAAATTTATACTTTTCAATACCTTGCAAACTTTATGGAGAAATTAGAAATTGCAAAAGGAAGCTAACAAATTGCAGAGGAAATTGAAATTTGCAACGTTTTGATGTTACTAAAAGAATCTAATTTTGTTGCATTTTCTTCTATTTTTCTAAGAATTTAACTAGGTAAATATATATTCAAATACACAATGTTTCATAAATAGGACTTGATAGGATTATTTCCCCAGCAGCAAGAACATGGTAACATTAATGCAATTCCACAGTTCATTATTATAGTCTCCACTTAAATTTAAATTTTAATGGTACAGGTTTTTGCTTATTTTAATTTGTATTGATTTTCCCTGCTTACTCATTAGGAGTATGTTTCTGCACTTGGATTCTCTTTTTGTACGTTTGCTTTCTTTTTTTTTCTTTTTTTTTTTTAGGGCTGCACTGGAAGTTCCCAGGCTAGGGATTGCGTCCACACAGCCTATGCCACAGCCCTAGCAATGCAGGATCAAAGCCCTGTCTGCATCTTACACTGCAGCTCACAGTAACTCCAGATTTCCCACCCATTAAGCGAGGCCAGAAATCTAACCCGCATCCTCATGGATACTAGTCAGGTCCATTTCCACCGAGCCACAGCAGAAACTCCAAGTTTACTTTCTTTAAAAAAAATAGTCCATATAACAAATACAATAAGTAAGTTTATGAAATCTTGAACATAAGCAATAATAAAAATATCAAAATTGTTTCCCCAAAAAACTGTTTATTTTAGAAGTAAGTACCTTGCTTTGAATAAAATATTTCTTTGGAATAACTTTGCTCTTATTATAAAAGTCTTTACCTTTTAAATTTTGTTTTTGTATCTAGTTATTGAATAACCCACTGATGTGTCTGTTGCATCAATATGTAAGAATTGCATAAATACCCTCATAAAACAACAACACCAACTGGGTTTCCAGTTCTTCGTGTTTTCAGTTTCTTTCAAATACACTTTGAAAATAAAACATTGATCACATATCTTTGTTCAGTGACTTTTAATTGAAACCATTTTATTGCTAGGTTTTCAGTACATTTTTACTTAGAGAAGATTATTTTCAGTAATTTGGAGTCACTAAGTAAAAATTAATCAATCTTGGGAATTTCCATTGTGGCTCAGCACTTAAAACCCAACACAGTGTCCATGAAGACTGGGTTTGATCCCTTGTCTTGCTCAGTGGATTAAGGATCCAGCATTGTCTCAAACTGTGGAGTAGGTAGCAGATGCAGCCCAAATCTGATATTACTGTGGCTGTGGCTATAGTTGTGGCTGGCAGCTGCACTTCCAATTTGACCCCTGGCTAGGGAATTTCCATATGTCACAGGTGCGGACCTAGTAAACAAACAAACAAACAAAACCTTTGATCAACTGACTGATAATGGCAGTAGAGGAGACATCTTGCTTTGTGGTTGCAAGATACATTTGTGATTAATGAGGACAAATGTTTAATAGTCATCACAAGAAAGGCAGTCCACAGTTTTATTTTCCAGATCTCCAGCCATATAATAGATGTCCAGTCTAATGATAATTTTAGTTGCATATGAAAGTTGTCCTCTAGGGGTTCTCTTTTAACACAGTGGGTTAAGGATTTGACATTGTCACTGCATCAACTTGGGTCACTGCTATGGAACAGATTTGATCCCTAGCCTAGGAACTTCCACATGCCGTGGGTGCAGCCGAAAAATAAATAAATAAATAAACAAATAAATAAATAAATAAAATAAAGTTGCTCTCTAGAAAAGCCGACCATAATGGCAAAACTGAATTATATTTGGATTAAATATACTCCGGTTAACATGAATACAAATTGGAAAAGAAGTAAAACTACCACTGACATGATACTATACTTGGAAAACCCTAAAGACACTACCAGAAAACTGTCAGAACTCATTAATAAATTAGCTAATTTTCAGGATACAAAATTAATACAAAAAATAGATTGCATGTTTATATACTAACAATGAAAGATTAGAAAGAGAAATTTGATAAACCATCCCATTTACCATCACATCATAAAGAATAAAATACCTAGGAATAAACCTACCTAAAGAGACAAAAGACCTGTACTCTGAAAATTATAAGATGCTATGAAAGAAATCAAAAACAACACAAATAGTTGGAAAGATGTACTCTGTTCTTGGATTGGAGAATCAATATTGTCAAAATGACTACACTACCCAAGGCAATCTACAGATTCAATGCAATCCCTATCAAATTACCAAGGACATTCTTCACAGAACTAGAACATAATATTTTAAAATTTGTATGGAAACACAAAAGACCCTGAATAGCCAAAACGCTCTTGAAAAAGAAAAATGGAAATGGAAGAATCAGGCTCCCTGGCTTCAGAAAAATATTACATTAAACTTAACAACCCTATAAGATAGGAACTATTAATAAAACAAGGAAACCATGACACAGAGAGTTTAGGTGATTCACCCAAAATCACACAGGAAAAGTACATAGTGAAACTCAGTTTTGAACTCAGCAGGTCTAGATGCATGGTTAGTGCTCTAAATCACTATACCATTATGAAGCTATTTCTGATATATGAAAATAAGAAAAGATAATAAATGCTTTTTATTATTCCCTAACATCTTATTTAAATAAGAACTTTGACACCAATAATAATAGTTGCTGGAAGTATACTTTCTAGCACTAAACTTGGAGTTGAGGAGTAATTAGAAATGGTAACTCCTATGTTATCTGTCTTTATTCTTGTTTGAAAAGCTCTGTTTTGATTATTCATCGCTTACATTTCTACAAATTTTCAACACTATTTGACAAGGATTTTTAGGAGTTTGTAGAAAATAAAATGCAAAAGCAATTTTTAAAGCTGAGGATTTAGAAGCACTTTCTAATTCCTCTGTAAATGGTTATGTGACAATCTAAAAATATGTCAATTTAACAATGACTTAAAAAATTGCAGTAGATTCTTCTTTACTCAAAATTCTGTAGCATTTAAAGTCATCTGTCATTAAAATACTTATTATGTATAAATTATTAACCTTGTTGTATTAGTTCCTTTGTATTGGTATATATTACTTCCCTACCTAGAAAATTAGCACTTTGAGGAAGGATTGAATGTTCTATTTTGAATCACTTGTATCTATAAGCATCTTAATAGATGATAAATAAATGTTGTCTTATCAGTATTATCTTTCAATTGAAAACCTTATTCTTATCCTTGTTTTTAAATCTATTCTTCTTTATAAATTGAAAAGCAAATGTATTGCAAATATCATATATCCAACCAAACATCTCTCAATTATTTAAATTATTGTTTCAGACCCAATATTTTGAAGGTAAATTTCTTTGCCTAGTGCAAATTAAGGCAAATAGAGAATAATAGGGATCTAAATCAGGTCTAGAATGCATCTCAAGTTGGCAATACCAATAATAGAGAACGTAAACAGATTTTAGAAAACTTAGAAAATAGTGGAGCCATACAATAGAATACTAGAATAATAGAAAAGTTATAATCGGGAGTTTCCTGGTGACTCAGCAGGTTAAGGATCTGGCATTGTCATTGCTATGGCTTGGGTCACTGCTTTGCCATAGGATTGATGATGCCTTGCCCAGGAAACTTCTGCATGCCTTGGGCAAGCAAAAAAAAAAGTTTTAATTATTTAGTAGAGAGGAGAAAATATTTTTCACAAGAATTTTTCCAGAGGTACTTACGAAAATAAACAAAGACCTCTTAAATACTAAAGAGAGCACACCGGCCCAAAAAGCAAGTAATTCCCTTGGGCAGTTTAACGCATATAGGACATTGTGTCACAAATTCAATACGAGAAAAATGAATGTAAATTCCATATGGGATTCAGAAAACTATGTAAGGATATGAGGGTACATTATCATACACAAATCAGAATGTCAGTGTGTCATTCAAAATATCATAATAAAATTATGATTCAACATGTATTATTGTTCTGATGCTTAAAATATTTAAAGTACATAGTTTACGTTTAATACATATAACAAAGGTAGTCATTTTTGACAAAGTGGTCAATATAAAGTCATATCTCAACATGAATATAATGAGTAGGCCATTTTACCAGGAGTGAAATACTCGAATGAATAGAAAATTATTCAGTGATAAAATGACACTAGAATATAATTTACTAGGAATTAAGTAGAAAATGAAATTTAATTATCTATGAAAGCATACTGGTTATGACAGGCAGTGTAACAGTTCAATAGCTGATATCTTCTGTTAAAAGTTAGGAAACTGGAAAGGGGAAAATTTCAAGAGATAATATCCAAGCCCTAATGTGTTCATTGTCTTAAGCAGGAAATTGAACACAATGCCTAGAATGACATATGCTGACAATTTGAATTATATTTATTTTAAGGGATCATAGATGTAATTTGATTTAATTACTGAACAAGATGCTTTTTTGGAGATCCTGCTGTGGCACAGTGCGTTAAGTATCTGACAGCAACAGCTCAGGTTGCTGCAAAGGGTCAAGTTCAATCCTTAGCCCTGCATGGTGGGATAAAGGCTCAGATTCAACCTTTAGCCTGAGAAGTTCCATATGACACTGGTGCCCCTTGCCACCCCTAAAAAAGCATATCTTCATTTGAATTGATTTCCAGTCTCACAACCTCAGTGATATGTGGGGGAATGTTTTCGCATGGAATTTTGGATTTTCTTTACCCTATTTCTGAACTAGAGTGTATGTATGCGTACATGTGTGTGAGTGTGTGCATTTTAATCTAGATTCCTCTAGGAAAAGAATGGTACTTTCTGAAGAGAAATTTCTGTCAGCAGAGCAAAATGACTGAAAAAAAGGAGTACAAAAAAAAAAGGAAGGTCGTCTGTAAACATTTCAAAAAAGTTTTATTTTTATTAGGAAATAGAGGTTCAGAGTTATAAGAATTACAGAATAATTTTCAGAGCCCCATTAAAGACATAAGAACATGTACTTACTACAGTAAAAGTCAGGTTACTCCTTAAATGAAACTAATATGTAATAATAGTCATAACTGAAAGCAGGCCATAGGGATTTAAGAAAGAAATTATATGGTTTCATATTAAATAGTGAATTCAATACATTTGATTATTTTTAAACACTCTGACATTTGTAGATTATATAAAACATAGTTATAGCTAATTGACAGAATTATCTGTTTATTAGAATTCACAAATATAGAGCTGAATAATAAAACCTAAATGTCTGGTGGTTGCCTAGAGGACTCACCTCTATTATCTAAATAAAGGAAAATGAAAACACTATTGGGTGAAGATGAAGTGAGTTCAGTTTTGTGAAGTTGGAGTATCCCCAGCATGTAGTAAACACACAATAATTGTTTAGTTTTATAATTAATATTTTGGGTGTTATCATATTGAGATATCAGGAAAAAATGTTTAGAGCATGGATCCTTTGACTGGTCCATAGTGTTCCCTAATTTAATAATTCTAGTAGTTGATAAGTCAAATTAAAATCTCTTTACTCCAGCCTTCTTTAGAATATATGCAACAGCTATTTTAAGTCAGGTACACATGATTATTACTATTTACATCTGAAAATCTATTGATCTATGTAATACAACTCATGTTCTACATTGCACACAGTAAATTCTTCAGTCAGGCAAATGATTGTGAGGTCCTGGGCATAAGAAAAGCCCTTTCAGGACAACTACAATTTCTACATCAAATGCATCACTAGTCTGTAAGAAGGACCTTGTCCCAAATGCATCATGTGAAATAGACCTCTTCTGCTGGTGCCAGGAAATTAGATGCTTATCTGATCACTGGTAATTGTACCTTTCAATCTTAGATATATCCATAATACACCTGAAAAACACCCACTAAAATATTTATTATACTGTAATTACGTGTGTGTGTGCATATATATATATATATATATATATATATATATACTATATACATATAGTATGCTATATACTAGATATATATATACTAGTGATATATACTAGTGATTTATGTATATTTTGTGCTTATTTAAAAATTTGCTTTTTTGAAATACTGTCTAATTATAAGTCCTATAACATATGTGAATTTATCTGTTATTTCTAAAATTAGAGTATTTACACATCAATTATATTTTATGACATTTCTAATTTAATATGAATTATATTTTAAACACAATTATATATAAACATATACTATATATTTTATACACACACACAAATATCAGTAAACTAAGAATATTTTGCCTCCATGCACTTACTTTACTACTTATACTTTCCCTAGAGAGTTTATTAGATGGTAATAGCATAACACAACATTTAAAATATGCATTTTAAAATATATGAAAATAAAACATGTTAGACTTTATTCTTATTTAGTTCTATTCTTAAACTACTACTATTTCTTGCTCTTCATGATTTTACTCTCTCAGTTATCTTCTCATTGAGTTTTTCATCATTTCTTCCTGTCTCAATTTTCTTTTTCCAGCACAAAAGATACTATAGAAAAAAGTTTAGTTCTAAACCCCGATCTACACTCTGCTTATTCAAATTTGCATCCATCCTGATGACACCGTCTTATTGCTTCAACTGTATGTATCCACATCTGGCCTCTCTCCTGAGTTCCATTACTTCAGACTGTTTGTGAGGTATCTTCTTTGGGTGCCCTTCTATCAACTTGAATCCATATTTCCTCTATACGTGTTATTTCTTTGGACATTTCCTTTTGAAGTTGTCATTGTCTCATCTTTCAGGTTGACATTTTTGTGGTCATCCTGGACCCTTTGCCAGTTCTTATTTTTACTCTTACTTATATTTCTACTTACTGAGTCCTTTTCAATTCCTTATGAAATTAGTCTAATGTAGGATCCTTAAAACCTTGCACCTTGAACTGGAATATTGTTCTAAAGGCCTCTCTGCCCCTTCATTTAAACTTGCAAAAAAATTTCAGAAATATACTTATGGGAAGATGGCCTTGCACATTTAGTTTCCTAAGTCCTCATAGCAAAGCATTAAGAACAGTTCAGTGTGTAGTACCTATTGTGTTTTGTGCTGATTGGTTCAGTAGTTGCATTCTCAGACCTCTGCAAATCTTCAAAGTTCCTCAGGAATCCTTATGACTCCTCAGTTCATCTGAAAGTTGATAATGGTTCTCTATATGAGATTAATTAAATGCATATTTTTACATTTTTTTTGCTATGCACTCATGTCAACTTTCAAAATTTGCCAGGCTCTAAATAAAAATATATTTAATATTATTGTGTTTTAGAATGTCATTAAAGATTGTGTCAACATTTTATTAAAAATTTCCTGACATCTAATACACGTTCCCACAAGCTGTTTTCCTAATATTTTCTCCTTCCCTTAAACTAGCAATTTGAACTTGATCTGTACACTATGAAGTGGTCAGTGGGATCCATATAATCTTTGAAATCCATATGGTTAGCTATAGGCATACCTCACTTTATTGTGCCTCCTTTTATTGCACTTTGCAGATGTGACATTTTTTACAAATTAAATGTTTGTGGCCACTTTATTTCCGACAAGTCTATTGGTGCCATTTTTCCAACAGCACTTGCTCACTTCCTGTCTCTGTTATCGTACTTTAGCAATTTTTGTAATCTTCCAAAATTTTTCATTATTATTATATTTATTATGGTGATATCTGATCAGTGATCTTTGATGTTACAATTATAATTTTTGGGGGCACCAAAAACCATGCCCTTAAAAGGCAGCAAACTTAAGCCATAAATCTGTGTGTTCTGATTACTACTCTTCTTCCCCCGTAGAAATATTGTATGGTTCCACTTATATGAAGTACCTAAAGTAAGCAAATCCATAGAGATAAAAGGTAGATTAGAGGTTACCAGGGACTGTGAGATGAAGATAGTGGGGAGTTATTGTTTAATGGATGCAGAATTTGTTTGGGATGATTAGCAAGTTCTGGATATAGATGGTGGTGATGAATGTACCTCTTTGTGAATGTGATTAATACTAATGAACTGTACACTTAATATGATTGAAATGCTAAATTTTTTATTTATTTTTATTTTATTTTCCCACTGTACAGCAAGGGGATCAGGTTATCCTTACATGTATACATTACTATTACATTTTTTCCCCACCCTTTGTTCTATTGCAACATGAGTATCTAGACAAAGTTCTCAATGCTATTCAGCAGGATCTCCTTGTAAATCTATTCTAAGTTGTGTCTGATAACCCCAAGCTCCTGATCCCACCCACTCCCTCCCTCTCCCATCAGGCAGCCACACCTCTCTTCTCCAAGTCCATGATTTTCTTTTCTGTGGAGATGTTCATTTGTGCTGGATATTAGATTCCAGTTATAAGTGATATCATAAGGTATTTGTCTTTGTCTTTCTGGCTCATTTCACTCAGTATGAGATGCTCTAGTTCCATCCATGTGGCTGCAAATGGCATTATGTCATTCTTTTTTATGGCTGAGTAGTATTCCATTATGTATATATACCACCTCTTCCTAATCCAATCATCTGTCGATGGACATTTGGGTTGTTTCCATGTCCTGGCTATTGTGAATAGTGCTGCAATGAACATGCGGGTGCATGTGTCTCTTTTAAGTAGAGTTTTGTCCAGATAGATGCCCAAGAGTGGGATTGCGGGGTCATATGGAAGTTCTATGTATAGATTTCTAAGGCATCTCCAAACTGTTCTCCATAGTGGCTGTACCAGCTTACATTCCCACCAACAGTGCAGGAGGGTTCCCTTTTCTCCACAACCCCTCCAACATTTGTTATTTGTGGATTTATTAATGATGGCCATTCTGACTGGTGTGAGGTGATATCTCATGGTAGTTTTGATTTGCATTTCTCTTATAACCAGTGATGTTGAGCATTTTTTCATGTGTTTGTTGGCCATCTGTATATCTTCCTTGGAGGACATTCTATTCAGGTCTTTTGCCCATTTTTCCATTGCGTTGTTGGCTTTTTTTGCTGTTGAGTTGTATAAGTTGTTTATATATTCTAGAGATTAAGCCCTTGTCGGTTGCATCATTTGAAAGTATTTTCTGCCATTCTGAAAGTTGTCTTTTTGTTTTCTTTGTGGTTTCCTTTGCTGTGCAAAAGCTTGTCAGTTTGATTAGGTCCGATGGATTTATTTTTGCTCTAATTTCTATTGCTATGGCAGACTGACCTGAGAAAATATTCATGATGTTGATGTCAGAGAGTGTTTTGCCCATGTTTTCTTCTAGGCGTTTGATGGTGTCCTGTCGTCTATTTAAGTCTTTCAGCCATTTGGAGTTTATTTTTGTGCATGGTGTGAGGGTGTGTTCTAGTCTCATTGCTTTGCATGCAGCTGTCCAGGTTTCCCAGCAATGCTTGCTGAATAGACTTTCTTTTTCCCATTTGATGTTCTTGCCTCCCTTGTCAAGGATTAATTGACCATAGGTGTCAGGGTTTATTTCCAGATTCTCTCTTCTGTTCCATTGGTCTGTCTGTCTGTTTTGACACCAGTACCACACTGTTTTGATGACTGTGGCTTTGTAGTATTTCTTGAAGTCTGGGAGAGTGATGCCTCCTGCTTGGTTTTTGTTTCTCAGGACTGCTTTGGCGATTCTGGGTCTTTTGTGGTTCCATATAAATGTTTGGCTTGTTTGTTCTAGTTCTGTGAAAAATGTCCTGGGTAATTTGATAGGGATTGCATTGAATCTGTAGATTGCTTTGGGCAGTATGGCCACTTTTACAATATTGATTTTCCCAATCCAGGAACATGGAATATCTTTCCATTTCTTTACATCTTCTTTGATTTCTTTGATTAAAATTCTATAGTTCTTGGCATATAGGTCCTTTACCTCTTTGGTCAGGTGTATTCCAAGGTATTTGATTTTGTGAGGTGCAACTTTAAAAGGTATCATATTTTTGTATTCCTTTTCTAATATTTCATTGCTGGTATACAGAAATGCAACTGACTTCTGCATGTTAATCTTATAGCCTGCTTCTTTGCTGAATTTGTTAATCAGTTCAAGGAGTTTTGGGGTTGAGTCCTTAGGGTTTTCTATATATAGTATCATGTCATCTGCATACAGTGACAGTTATATCTCTTCTCTTCCTATATGGATGCCTTTTATTTCTTTTGTTTGTCCAATTGCTGTGGCTAGGTGAAATGGTAAATTTTATGTTGTGTATAGTTTACCATAATTTTAAAAACAGTAGCACAAAAGGGAGCACTTGTGCAATTGTTCTAAATTCTTTTCTTCAACCAATAAGTGGTAAAACGTTCCTTTACGATAGATACTAAAAAGTCAAGGATGTGTGTTTAAGTTCAAGATAAACAGAAAATATTAATATAAATATTTAACTAAAAGTGTAGTAGAAGATAAATTTGACTATTAAAAAAATAATTGTGTGATCCAAATAAGCCATTCATGAAAAAAATAAGGAAAATAAAACAGATGAGAAGAGAATGGTAATACATTAAACACAAATATAATGTTTACATTATACATAAATGGAATAATATAACATTCTCACTAAAAGACAAAAATTATCTAACTGAATATATAAACAAATGAAAACCAGATCATATACACAATACTGATATCAAAGAAATTTTGAAGTTATAGTTATGAAAACACTGGCAAAAAGGGTAAAAATGTAACTTTTCAAATATCAGAAAAAAATACCTCCTAAGGTAGGATATATTAAGAGAGTTAGACAAGGATATTTCATAGTAATAGAAAATCTAAGTTTAGGGATTTAGGAGGAGCTCATCCATGCTACCCATTCTGCGGGAACTTGGAGCCTTAGTAATGAAATCTCAGGGTTTAAACTCTAGAGCTGCTCAAATCTGGACCATGCTGAACCCTGCTGCCCAGCTGGGTCAGACACCACCTGGTGCCTGACTGCCATGAAACAAGACCTCAGTGGAGGTAGGTGTGTGGACCACTGCAGTATAGCTTGGCCATCTTTGGTCCAATGGATCTTATATTGGAGGAGATAAATGTTAGAATAACATATCACATTCAGCCCATTATCTTTTGGGACAACTTATTGGACATTTATGGAAAGCTTTATCACATAATATGGAAAAAATCTCATCAAATTTCCTCCACTCCCCAACCTTTCTAAAGGAAACTTCTGTTGCAACGTTTACACCTCCTAGATGTAAAGAGGTTGCTGACATATGATAAAGTAGAGTTGTAAATCACAGGTATTATGAATGCCCTTAACAACAAAACAGCATGGAACAGAAAAATCTTTTTGGAGATGGAGTTGTTGGTCACATCTAGAAGTGAACCAGGAGCTAACTTCCACATGTGTTCATAGAATAGAGGAGATGGAGCAGAAAATACTAGGAGAGAAAAAAGGTTCTATGCCAGACTGGTAATATTGAAAAGACATTTCATATCATAACCCTTGTTTTGTGTGCCCTTTATTCCTTGTTTCTCCGAATATTGACAACGCTGTGTTCTAATGCACTGGATATGTGTATATTATAACTGAATCATATTGTTGTACATCAGAAATTAACACAACATTGTAAATAAACTATACTTCAATAATTTTTTATAAAATTAAAAAAACAAGACATTTAAAAATTTATAAAAAATAAATAAAAGGAGAGGTCATAAAATAGCCATTTATAAAGTTTCTTTTGTTAGTATGTTAGGAAAAACTGCCTTCAGAAAGTGATCTTTGTTAACCCTCCGTTTGGAGCTGGACTTATTTCTGTGCTAATCATTGGGATGGTAGAAGAGAAAGAGTAGAAAGGGTAGAGGGCACGTTTTTCCTTATGCATCTTTTGGTAAAGTTCATGTATTTCTTGCAGACAAAGTTCATTCTTCACTTGGTAACATCTAAGCTTTTAAAATATCTTGAGTTTATAATGTATGATGAAGTGCAGAGAGAGTCAATAAACCAGTCTGTAAATATCCTTTTTGTTATAGTTAACAGCAAAGAAACATCTTGTACAGGGCACTTTTGAACAGCCTCTGAGTAGTGTATGTGAAGACATGTTCACAGGGTTGGCAGGAGATGGGAAGAAAGAAGTGCAAAGGAGGAGTTCTCACTGTGGCTCAGTGGGTTAAGAACTGGATATAGTGTCCTAGATGATGTGGGTTCGATCCCTGGCCTTGCTCAAGAGGGTTAAGGATCTGGCATTGCTGCAAGCTGCGATATAGTTCACAGACATGGCTTGAATCTGGTGTGGCTGTGGTGTAGGCAGCTGCAGCTCAGATCTGACCCCTAGTCTAGGAACTTCCATGAGCCACAGGAAAAGAAAAAAGAGTCTTAAAAAGAAAAAAAGGGAAAAAAAATTTCAAGGAAATTGATGCATGCAGATGTGTTCATATTTACTTTCTTACTTTAATCATTGTTGTATGTGTGCATATCCTAGCTGAATTATATAAATACATTAATAAATAATTAAACTAGAACCTAGTTTTGTTAGTATTTTAATAACATATTTGATAATGAATTCTCTTGGAGGCATTATATTTACTATATTCTAGCTCTTTATGTATCATTTTAAATTGAGCATTAAGGAATGCAGTACTTTGTTATAACTCTACCAGTCTTTGTCCAAAAGCCTGAGACCATACTTTTTTTCCCAAGAAAGGCAGGATTATATTTTTACCCTAATTATGTTGATATAGGATATTCTTAACTATCAAAATAGTCATTGCTTTCAGAGTTTAAATAAGTATTTTTGATGTATATTAAGATATGATATACTCTATCATATCAGCCACATAAAAATGTATGTTCATTTGTGTGTTTATACACAGAAGAACTTATCCAGATACTTCAGCACTTAAAATTTAAACAGCTTATGATTACAAATTATTTTTAATTACTCTAAAATGCACATATTGATTTTTTTAAGCTTGGGGAAATATTATAAAAAACAGATAGCTCATCAAGATTCCATAACACTTCTGAATTTAAATGTACCCAGTAATATAACATCAATATGCATAGAGCAGAAATATAAAAATAAAGGGATAAACAGACAAGTCTCTAAAAATGGTGGAAGGGTTAGGATATTTTTCTGAGAAAATGATAGTAGAAAATAACCAATAGCAATGGAATTGATAGACTAAGAAAAGGTCATTCTTTTTTCTTTTTTTAATTTTATTTTTGTTAGAGTATTGTTGACTTACAGTGTTGTGTTCATTTCTAATGTACGGCATAGTGACCCAGTCATACATATATACATTTTTTCTCATATTATCTTCTATCATATTCTATCACAGGAGATTGGATATAGTTTCCTGTGTTGTACAGTAGGACCTCATTGCTTATCCATCCTAAATGTAATAGTTTGCATCTGCCACCTCAAACTCCCAGCCCATCCCACTTCCTCCCCATCCCCCTTGGTAGCCCCAAATGAATTCTCTGTCTGTGAATCTGTTTCTGTTTTGCAGATATGTTCCTTTGAGCCATATTTTAGATTCCACATATATAGTAATACAGAAATAAGATCATTCTTAACCAGTGTTGGTGAACATCGTCCAATCTGCTGAGGTCCTGAACAGAGCAAAATGTCAGAGGATTGGGAAATTTTCTCTCTGCTCCAGCTGTAACACCCTCAGAGATCGGCACCTCCTAGTTCTCAGGCCTTTGGGTTTGGATTGGAACTATACCACTGACTTGCCTGCGTCTTCAATTTCAGATGGTAAATTGTGGAATTCTCAGCTCCCATAATCACATGAGCCAATCCCAAATAATAAATCTCTTCTCTATCTAATTTTTCTGGAGACCCTTGACTAATACCCATCCCATTAACAGATCTATTTTGCTTTCACACTCGGCTATACCATCCACATTAATAAAAGTTATTATTATTATTTTTTGGCTTACATCTGTCATCTCTATGACTTATTTCTTAACTTGTTCAAAAGACAATTTGGGACAGCTAAGCTCACACTGAGCCATAAAGCAGCAGGTAGACCTTGCAAAATACATGCCCTTATAGAATGAAAATGGAGAGATAAGTGGAAAAGTAAAGGATGAATGAATAAAATACCTAATATTAAATCTCTTATGAGTATCAGCTACTATCCTTTCTCTCTGGCAGTCATGCTAACCTCCAAATGACTTCAGAGGAGAATGCAGAGGAGAATGCAAGCCAATTAATTTATTGGCCAACACAGCAGCATGAAATAGGGACATGCACAGAACACTAACACCTCTACCCATTCAGTAAACATGGCTTTTATATTTGTCAAATTTACTTTTCTTAGAAACAAACTGCATGAATCTTTTTACATGGCTTTTCATTTGCCACATCCAGGTCTGGATCACTATTGTGAAAATAGAGCTTTTCTCTAATATCTTGTGCTGTTCTTAACATGTTACTGGTAATGATTACCTTTTTTAGCCCCCATTTCTCCTCTTAATAATAATTAGACTTAAAGTTAGAAATACCGAGAGAGCAGTAAATTTTACAAAATACCTGGTATTATTTTTGTAGTAATGTGCACGCATTAATTTGATCCGTTAGGGAAATGTTGAGGCGTGTCTATACTGCAGACAATGTTTCAAATTCTGAACTTTTATTTTATTCCTTGGGTAAGAAACTATGTATTTTTGTTGGTACCTTTGAATCCTTAAATTATGATATTTTATAACATATAATTCAGTTATAATCTTGAGAATCATCTTTCTATTCTTTATAAGAATTACCATTTGACTGAAAATACACTTAGAATCGAAATGCACATGGTGACAAAATTTAAACCAACAGATTAAACACATGCAAGATGGAGGCTTTTCAATTTTACATTGATTTCATGATTATCTGCTTGTATCTATGACAATGCACTATAGATATTACAGTGGAGAATTGATGTGAAAGGTCAAACTGTAAATGGTGCTGGTGGTACTGCTCCTGTGGGAATGAAATGTATTGCAATCCTTTATGTTATAATCAGTCTAAGAAGGGTATTTGAGAAGAGTCCTATGGGGGGACAAAAAGGAAAAAAAATCATCACTATTATATTTATTGGGAGCCTGAGCCTCCCTAGTAAATGACAAAGTCCCAGCATTGAGAAGTCTTAAAGCAGCTATCAGATATGTATGTGACCACTATTTGTTGCCATTGGTGCTGTTTTAATAAGAGCATGTGTCTTAAATCTCTGTGGTAATCGTGCAGACAATAATAACTTTTTTATAACATCTGATATTTTCCAGACCCTGCTATAAGCTATTAACATAAATTAACTGATTTAATCTTTAAAAATCCCCACCTTATGAACGGAAATAATGAGATGCATAGAAGTTCAGAAATGTGTCCAAAGTCACATGCCTATGATATTTTGCACCCTGGTTTTGAGTCCAGGTAGTATTGGTCCGATTTCCCACTTGCTTCTCATGTTCTGTTAAGTGTGGGTCTACAGTGAGAGTGGATTATCACTTTTCATCTACACAACTTTTTTTTTCTAATATTTGTTCAAGTTTATTGGGTTACTCATATTTTTTTTTCATAATTTTAAACTTTATCTGGTCCCCACATTTCAGGCCACACACTGAGAAATCGTGAACCAATAACTTAACTTCAAATTCATGAATATGTGATTGTTTTCAGTATGACGATACAGGAGAAAAAATGTAATGGTGTCCAACAGACATCGTCTTACCCAAGTTTAGATGACTCAAAAAAGTGTAGATAAAATTCTGTGCATGTGGACACTGTTTACAATAAATCCTGCTATTATACTCTTGGTGTTTGCAAAGAATTTGTAAAAACTTTGGGTTTGCTCCACATAGAAGTACACAGAAGTATTAGATTCATTAGGTGGAGTTGAAACATAAATAAAAATTAACATTAAAGATCAACTTTTAGGAGTTTCCATATGGCTCAGCGAGTTAAGGATCTAGCATTGTCATTGCAGTGGCTCAGGTTGCTGCTGTGGTGTGGCTTTGACCTCTGGCCCTGGGAATTTGCTCATGCTGAGAATGCAGGCAAAAAAAAAAAATCAAATCAGCTTTTACGTGCATTATATATTCAGTAGAAATATCAAAACCTGATCTTCACAAGCTGAGCAAGAATTGTTGCAGTTAGCATACACAATTTTTTTCTTTCAAAAATCATGATTTGGGCTATGTGTTCTGCTCTGCCTGGTAAAGAATGACACAAGATACATTATCCTGGACTGAGGAGGGCCTTCGGGTTCTCAGCTATTTGCCTTAGTCACTGCTGGTTCTGAAGTGAAATAAGTAACTTCTAGAATGTGGCTCTCTCCCAAATGGGATTTTTCCAGCTGTTTATGATTAATGAGGCTTAGGAACCAGTAATCAGGAAGGAACAGGAGAGTTGATGTAACAGACAAACCTAGATAGGAGGCTGGGACACAGATAATGTCACATACTAACATTGCATGTTAGTTTATTGCTAAAAATGTCATTTTTTGACACATCCACGATATTATATCACCTGTACTGTACAGATGGCCTCTAGGCACACTGAGAAGAAAAATGTGTACTTAGGTATGTGAAAAAGATTTTTCACCTAGGCATTTGGTATAATTTTTGGTACAAGAACAGCAGTCTAGTAAAGCACTGATTTAATTTTAGTTCAAATAATGAGAACATATCTTAAACAACAGAAAAGTATAGAGAAATAGTATTTTAAACATACTCTATCTTTTCTGTAGAAAATATTTCTGAGAGTTTGTTTCAAAGATACAAAAGATACAAAAGATACATTACAGGAGAAAGCCAAGGTGTATATTTACCAAAGATCAAACCCCTGTTTTCTGATTTTGCCAGATAATCGTTTACTGTGGTCTTTATTTTTCAAGCTTGTGAGTCTAAGGCTTTATTTGATCTTAACTAGTTTCTTGGCTTTGCGCGCAATTAATACCCCGAGAATCTATTCCAAATGTACATTTCTAAATTCAGCTTGACTTGTCCATTTGTTTTCAACAACTGAAGATGGTTGTATATTATTTATATATGAACAGCAGACAGCAACACTCTGTTTTTTTTTCCAAAGATGCCCCCCCCACCTTTTTTGGCCTTTTTAGGGCCACATCTGTGGTATATGGAAGTTCCTAGGCTAGGGGTCTAATTGGAGCTGAAGCTTCCAGCCTACACCACAGCCACAGCAACACAGGATCCAAGCTGTGTCTGAGACCTACAACACACCTTGTGGCAATACTGGATCCTTAGCGCACTGAATGAGGCCAGGGACTGAACCTGCTTCCTCATGGATTCTAGTCAGATTCGATATGGGTTCTGAGCCACAATGGGAAGCCCAAGCCTTTAT
The DNA here is from genome assembly GCF_016906955.1 of Phacochoerus africanus. NCBI lineage: Eukaryota > Metazoa > Chordata > Mammalia > Artiodactyla > Suidae > Phacochoerus > Phacochoerus africanus. Next base: position 78,193,646 of record NC_062544.1, on the reverse strand, counting down.
TCATTGTGTTTGGGGAAATTTTTTTGTTTTTGTTTTTCTAGCAACGCTGTAATTCCATGAGATCTTTTCTCCTCTTTACTGTCAGGTTTAGAAGTGTGGCACAGCAGGGAAAATCAGGGAAGATTTTGCCAGTATTCTGGTACTTCCCTCCCTTTCCTGTGAAGCAGCATGATTGTAGTTTCTCTTTGTGGTTGGGTTTTTCTGTGTATACTGTTGTGTCTGATGAGCTGGGAGTGAAAGCAAAATGTGTCACTTCTATACTGAGGTGTGTGTCATTAATTCAAGATCCCCTAGAGGTCCCTTTACCTCTTCCCTGTTTTATTTGAAGGGTTCAGAACCATCAGCCTGGGTCTTGGAGTGAGATCAAGAACGAGATGGGAGGAGACTTCCCAGAGGATCTTTGAAGGATATGGTGTGAATGAAAAATAAACTTGTGTTGTTTTAAGCTACTTTATTTCCGATTTATTTTGTAACTGAAGCATAACTTAGCCTATCTTAGGAAATCCTACTGTGGCTAAGCAGGTTAAGAACCCGACTAGTATCCACAAGGATGCATGTTGCATCCCTGGCCTCTCTCAGTGGGGTAAGGAGCTGGTGTTGCTGCCAGCTGAGGAGTAGTTTGCAGATGTGGCTCAGATTTGATGTTGCTGTGGCTGTGGCATAAGCCTGCAGCTGTAGCTCCGATTCAACCCCTAGCCTGGGAACTTCCTCTTGCCTGGGAACTTCCATATGCCACAGGTGTGGCCCTTAAAAAGAAAAACCAAACAACAAAAACTTAGCGTGTCTTTACTGACTGATACACAGTGGCTATGTTCTTAGCTCACCATATCTTGTCGTTAAGTTGAGAACATACCTTATAAAGATCACCCCTGCCCTTGAATGTCTGTGAAAACAATTTCCAACATTTCTAGATCTTGAGGCATTTTGTGGTCAGGTTTTCTCTGATGGACTTTGAAGCTTTGGAACTTTAATTGCACATTAGGACTTTGATCTATAGACTTATAGATCTACATGATCTATAAGACCTATATTGCCTCTTTGCTAGGGAAACAAGTAAAATGCATTAATTGCATTATCACAAGCACTGGGCTGGGTATGAAAATAAATGGGAAATGAGATAAGGAGAAGGAGAATCTTGATTTGGTTTTCAAAGCCAAGTTTCCATCTTTAAGTGATGTTACTATTTATTTGTTGTTTTATTTATTTATTTTTGTTTTTCAACCTTCAAGCCTACCTAGGTGAAATATTATTGAACTACATAAAATCACAGAAAGCTATTTATCCATAATTTCTTTGAATGACGGATAAAACAGGAATGCATTAATTCTTCAAAGGACTGAGTGTGGAACACTGAGGAGCTCCAATAAATGATAGGAGGGAAGGGGGAGGGAGTGGGAAGGAAAGAGAGTTTGGGGATAGTTGGATGCAACCTATTACATTTAGAGTGGATAGACAACAACTTCCTACTGCACACCACAGGGAAATATGTCCGGTTTCTTGGGATAGATCATGATGAAAAATAATATAAGAAAATGAATGTTTATATATGTGTGACTGGGTCACTTTGCTGTACAGCAGAAATTAGCACAACATCATAAATCAACTATATTTTAATAATTAAAAAACATAGACAGGAAATGTTCATAAGAGAAAAACTCCCTTCAGTATTATGTATTTAGAAGAGCAGGGTGTGATGTTTGAAAATTAGAGAAACAAAGTTATAGATTCATTAAATCTCTCTCTTTTTTCTCCCCCGCCCCCATCTGTGCTTACAACCTTAAATCTCCAGATTCCTCCCATTGATCCTTTGCTAACTAACCAAACCCCAAGACAATAGAAGAACCACATTCTTTCAATGCCTTTATTATTAGAATCAATGTAGTCAATGCACTGCTAGGGTCATTATTTCATCATGTTAATTGAAATAATGACCTTAGTGTTGATACAGATCTAAGATACCAGCAGAAGACTATGGAGAGAAAGGTAAGAAAATTGTCTTTATAGAGATGCCTGGAAATTTCATGTTTTATTTTTTATTTTTCATTGACCGTTAACATATTTTCATTGAAACAATTAGTTTTTCATATTTTAGTAGCCAAAAGAAATATTGATTTTTAGAAAAAAATAAATAAAATCAAGTTATTGAGTTAAAAAAAGTAAAGATTTTTCCTAACTTACATCATAGATTTTATTTTGAATGACATAAGCTTAAATTATATTTGCTTCAAATATAATGGTAAAAATAAACAAATTATATAGTCACTAAAATCTTCCTAAAGATTGAGCATAGCTTTCTAGTCCCACTTTAAGATGAAGAATCAGTTTTATTTTTAAAGCCGATTCCAATGTTTGCAGTATGTATTCAAATAATGAAAGTGATTTTACATATTCATAATAAACCATTTAAGGCCAAGTGATGCAGATTCATTTATTATCATTTCATTGTGTGAATTACATTTGGGGGCAAACATTACATTTTGGGAGCAAACTTTTTCTAAGAATGTTTTAAAAATTATTAGGAATATTTAGTTTTTGTTTATTATCTTTAAATAATTATGATGCAGATGCATGTTGTGGATGCATATTGGTTCTTTATGAAAATAACTATTGCACTTGCAAGGGTTGGGATTTTTTTGTTTGTTTCTTTTTAGGGCTACAGCCACAGCATATGGAGGTTCCCAGGCTAGGGGTTGAATCAGAGCTACAGCTGCTGGCCTATGCCACAACCACAGCAGTGCCAGATCCCAGCTGTTCATGCAACCTACACCACAGCTCACGGCAATACCAGGTCCTTAACCCACTGAGCGAGGCCAGGGATTGAACCCTCAACCTCATGGTTCCTAGTTGGATTCATTTCCGCTGCGCCACGATGGTAACTCGAATTGGGATTTTAAATACAGAGTTTTTAAACACATGAAATGATGTGACGTATTTATTTAAACACAAAGGTATGATAATTTATTTGGAGATAAAATAGTTTAATGATAACCTGGAGTGGATCCTTTCTTCAGTGATTCCCTGAAATGTAGTAATTACCATTGTTTGATTATTTCTGTTAAGCTTCTCAACAGGATATAGGCAGCTCTTTGTGAATTAGGAGATATAATGATCCCCAAAGTTCTTGAAGAAATGTAAATATACATAACTGAGCAAAAAATGTTTGTAAAGCCTTCAAGGCAGAACCAGTACCTGTTGATAGTTACACCAAGGAGACCTATCAGAGGCTGTTTAATGAACAGCTAAAAAGCCTTTGTATTTTGCTCTAAGGGCCACACGTTCTTTTCTTTGAAGATTATGATATTGTGTGCTGTGGGTTTATTTTGTTTGGGGAGATTCTTATAAGAAATAGAGTACTTGGTGTTTTTTTCTGGCATCACTGTATTACAAGTCATAGGGACTCCGATGGGAGAACTCAGGATACAAAAACCCTCTAAAAAAATACGGTAAGTCTAAAAACCCATTCTAGAAATTGGGGTATCAAGGTATCATCTAGCTAGCAATGAAAATGTATTTTTTAAAAGGAGTCATGCTTTCAAGTATTAGAACATCTTCTAGACTTAATAGTAAAAAATTTGATTACTTATTTTTTTTCTTTTTCAATGTTTCCCTGTTTTGAACACCCTGTATAACAGGCCTGGATGGTTGGGTGGAGAGTGGTGTTTCTCAGGAAGACAGAAAAAGAGCAGCTGGAACCCACATAGGGTGCTAAGAGGTTTCAGGTGTTCAGGAGTCAGTGCTGGAACAGAGGGTGGGAAAGGAACAGAGGATGGGCTGGGATGCCCTGAGCTTCAACGAGGGCTGAGAGAGGGGCAGAATCTAACCAGGCTGGGTCTTGTGAGAGATAGCAAAAGGTTACAATTCTACTCTATTTTTGGGAAATCATCATCAAAGTAGCATTATCTAATTACCTTTGTCCTGTGTGGTAAATAAGGGAAATAAATTAAGGCTAAGAAATTGTGGCTAAGGCACAAGGGATGAAAAAATAGGATGGTATGGGTTACTCAGTGGCAATGGAAGAGATAAATGAATTAGATTTGGTATATTTTTTGCATTAAAAACAGCAGGATTTGGGTGTGAAAGATTGAAGAATACGGAGCAATTAAATTTGTCTCCTATATTTTAGGCTGGAAGACAGTTTCATAGTAACCACTAAATTTGACTCTACACGTATAACCCAATAATTTCACTCTAAGCATAAACTCAAAAATATGCATATATGATCACCAAAGCACTCATTCTGAAACATTTATGACAATATAAATGAGAACTAGACTGACTGAAAACCACAGTAAATTGTGGAATAATCATACTTTGGAACCCTATACTGGGTAGAGAAAGAACATTGCAAAACATCATAGATAATTTTCCAAATATTAACATAATTTTCACAACCCAAATATTAACCAGAGAGGAGCTTTACACAAAAAAAGACATATATGCCATATGATCTCATTTTTGTAAACAGTACTAAATAAATAGTCATAATATTGGTGAACCTTGGAGAGGTAGTGACTTAGTGATGGGAAGAGAGACAAAGCAGGGCAACTAGTAACATTTTTTTCTTGATTTCGGTGATATTACATGAGTGTGTTCATTTCTTGAAATTCAATTCAGCAATACACTTATGATATGTGAGAGTGTCAAATCCTAACAACTAGAACACAAGGGAGCATTGGAATATGTTTATTTTGTGATTGCATATATTATTGTTAAAGAAAGGAAAAATAAAAAGATAAGATCAAGTAGCTATTCAAAATGCACAATATCTTTATTGGCCTTTCCCTGGTCTCTTGAATGTTTATTGGAGGTTCTGAGCTGTAAACGACCTGAAAGAACTTTGGAATATTAGAGTTACTGTGACATCATTGCTCTTTTACTCTCTGGAAGAATTAAAATTTTCATGGATGTTCGTGCTTCCACATTAGGTATGGTTTAAAAAGATCAGACTCTTATGATTCTAGAACAAATCACAAAATCAGTAAGGCAGTATGCTTGGCTTAATGGGGGAAAATCAAAATATCCAGGCATTCAGAAAATATACAAATCTTATGAGATTTCCATAAAACACATTTTCCACAAAGAATGAGCACACCCGTGCATAGGAGAGGCAGAGAGAGGGAAAGGGAGGAGAAAGAGGAGTTCCTGTTGTGGCTCAGCGGTAATGAATCTGACTAGTATCCATGAGGACACGAGTTTGATCCCTGGCCTCACTCAGTGGGCTGTGAGCTGTGGTGTAGGTCACAGATGTGGCTCAGACCCCACATTGCTGTGGCTGTGGTGTAGGCTGACAGCTGTAGCTCAGATTTGACCCCTAGCCTGGGAACTTCCCTATGCTGCAGGTGTGGCACTGAAGGAAAGAGAGAGAAAAAGAGAGAGAGAAAGGATGAACACGTTAATAATGAGAAATGGAGTATAAGGGATATTAACAAAAATAAAGTTTATTTTTAATGAGAATACTACATGCAGTACTGATATAAATTTACTTTTTAAATTTCCCTACTATTTTATTTTATTTTATTTTATTTATTTTATTTTATTTTATTTATACTGTGGTAAGTACACTTAACCTAGGAACTAACCTCTTAAGGAATTATTTTGTGTACAATATAGTACCATTAACTATAGTCACTGGAATACAACAGATCAATAGAACATTTATCTGGCATTGATGAAACTTTATACCTGTTGAACAATTCCCTATTCTCTCTTCCCAGTGCCTAGATACCACCATTCTACTCCCTGTCTGCTTCTATGAACTTGTTTATTTTGGATGTCAAGTGAATTCATGAACTGTTACCTACTGTGTCTGGATTATGACTGTCCAGAGGTTCATCCATGTTGCAGAATACAGTGTTGTTCAGGTGAGCTCTATCCATATGGATTTTCTTTCTGGATCATCTATCCACTGTTGAAAGCGGGGTATTGAAAAATCCTACTGGGAGTTCCCGTCGTGGCGCAGTGGTTAACGAATCCAACTAGGAACCATGAGGTTGCGGGTTCGGTCCCTGCCCTTGCTCGGTGGGTTGACTATCCGGCGTTGCTGTGAGCTGTGGTGTAGGTTGCAGACGCGGCTCGGATCCCGCCTTCCTGTGGCTCTGGCGTAGGCCGGTGGCTACAGCTCTGATTAGACCCCTAGCCTGGGAACCTCCATATGCCGCGGGAGCGGCCCAAGAAATAGCAACAACGACAAAAAAAAAAAAAAAAAGAAAAGTCCTACTATTTTTGTATTGCTATGTGTTTCTCCCCTCACTTTTGTCAGTGTTTACTTTATATATTTAGGTTCTCTGATGTTGAGTGTGTATACATTTATTATTGTTATATCTTCCTGATGAAATGATCCTTTTACCTTTATGCAAGGTATTTTTTTATCTCTTGTGTCAGCTTTTGATTTAAAGTACATTTTTTTCTAATATAAATATAGTAAGCCCTACTATCTTTGGGCTACCATTTTAATGGGGTATCTTTTTACCATCATTTCATTTTGAGTCCATAGGCATATCTTATTTTATTACCCTTTGTTTTATCACATTCCACAGATACAGTGTTTTTTGTTTTTGTTTTTACAAATTGAAGATTTGTCACCACCCCATGTCAAGCAAGTCTCCTGGTGACATTTTTACAACAGCATTATATGTTATGAGTTTACAAATTATTTGGGAACTTTTTCGCAATAAAGATTCCAATTCATTTGATCCAGGGTTGGGCCTGAAATTCTGCATTTTTAATAAGGACCCTTGTACCCACGCTCTTTGTTCATGAACCACACTCTGTGTAGTAAGATTCTAGGTAAAGATTCTTGTGAGATCCAAATATATACTTGGAAACTTGATATATTTAGTTCTAAGGGAACAGTAAGTGAAGATTGACAGATATATTTGTCCAAAAAAATTATATCACTCATCTGGTAAACTGAAATTGACCTAAATTTAGCTATAACTTTATGCCCAGAATATAGTATTATGTACTGAACTCCTCTTCTCCATCACTTCTAAATAATTTGCCTTGCTTTTCTTTCTTAGTCCAGGTACCCCTGCAATGACTAGTTTTGCACCACTTCCATTGTTTCACACAAGTGGATATTGACAGTACTTTGACACAGGATGGTATTGTACTTTTGCTCCTATGTTTAGAACTTCCCTGTGATCACTGCAGTGAGGGCTTCTGAGAAAGCCTAGTCAGCACCCATGAAGATGAAATCAGCAGAGTTAATGCCTTATTGGGTCAACTTTCAGACATGAGTAATAAGAGCTGTTTCCATCTCCCATACCTGATTCTGTCTCCCAGTGTTGGATTCTGCCAGTGTTGATTCTTAGCAGCAATCAACTTGATAATACTTCCTTTACTATCTCTACTTCCTTCCTTATATCTCTCCTCCATCCCTTATTCCTGCCTTTGGGACCCCATTCCTCAATAAAAGAACTTACAAACAAGCCTTTGCCTCAGTACTACTTTCTGTTGATCCTAGGTTGAGAGATTAAATGATTTATTTTTTTCCCAGGATAAAAGGATCACTCAGCTAGATTACTCCCATATATAAACAAGGAAAATCAATATTTCTAAGGAAATCATGTCCAGGCCAAGGGTATTTTAATCGACAGTAAATCCTTTTAAACACAAGCCGTTATTTAGCTAACAATAAAATAAATAATTAATTACATTACACCGTATTTTCTTAGACTTCTAATTTTGGCAGTGCTTTCAGTTTAATCCTCCTTATTAGTTTGTGGCTTTTAAGTACTCTTATAGTGTGATAAAACTGTCTTATATATTTAAGCATTTTATTTTGCACATGCTTGGAATTTATTTTACTTTTTCTGGGCATAAAATTCTCCTTTTCCTTATGATATTGAGTCCCATTCAAATTCTACTTTAGTTTATCTTTATTGATAGCACTAATACTGCCATTCCCCATATAAATTGTATTGAGACTTATAGTGTATGACTGAAAATAAACAAATACAAAATGAAGAATATAAATAACAACTTTCCCAAACATATTTATGTCCAGCTAAAATTCATTGTCAGACATCTATATATTGGTACATGTTCAAGGAAAGAATTTATAGTGCTATAGTGCCTTTTAAATAGAAAGATTTCTTCTAAAGACTCTTTTTTTTTTTTGCTTTTGTGTTGTTTCTATATTTTCCCATTATCCTTCTATACATATTCTGTCCTGGATTGGCAGTTCATTGTTAACAATTTTCTAGATGACTGGCTAAGAACTTTAGATAGAGTTAAAGTTACATCAACCTTTTCATACAGTTGGCTACCATCCAATGATTTCCATGTCCTTCTGCTGACACAAGATATTTCTTGCTGTGAGTCTGCTTTTTCCCCTTAGCTATATACCAGACTTTGCATAGATCATCTGTTTAAGGCCATCAAACAGAATGTAAAATGTAGCACCTCAATAACTTTTCCAGCTTTCCTAAAGTGGCATCATCCATCATACATAATAGCATCATTTCAAGCACTCAAACACAATGTATTTAAACAATAAACACATGAATCAAAAAGGGAAAATAACCTGAAAATAGTCTTTATTAAGTGTACACAGTTAAAATGTTTAGCACTGTTACATAATCAAAAACTTTTTACCAAAATAGTCAGAAGCACCAAATCAAATTTAGTTTTCACACTTACACTCATTCTTGGATTAGTAAATATTATACTAGAATTTGGCTATGCATTTTGTTTTACTATTGCTAATGACATAGACCCTTGTACCAAAAACTGTCTTTATCTGTACAAAGTCCTCCTAGGGTATTTTAAGTACAGATTTTCCTCACTATCTGAAAGTAGAGTATTCCTGAAACTGCATAAAAGCAAGAAGCAATTTCCTTAGGACACAACTTGCTAATGGATGCACAAAATAAGTCTACATAAAGCACAGATGCACATAGATATAGTTCAAAGCTATGACGACTTGACTCTGAGATGTTGAGTGTGATTCCCAGGAGAGGAGCTTGGGGGTGCAATGCCTGCTGCTTGGGGTTACCTTTATAACGGTTTATCAGCTTACCTTCTGGCTAATTTTGCTTTTTGGATTTCTTTTGGTTACTGAAAACAAGTACTAATATGCCCCTTTTGTAAAAGTGAAGTGGTGTAAAAGGAACTTTTGTAAAGAGGGTTAGAGCTGTATACCTATGCTTACTTCTAAATGACTTCATTCAGGATCAGAGCTTGGCTGCCTGTTGACTAAGAGACAATTTTTATGCCTTTAATATGATTACAGAATTACAGAGCTGAGTCTCTCACAAGAACTAGAATGCCACATATAAAATTAGCCTGAAAACAAAATTCTCAATACAAAAAAAGAAAGAAAGAAAAGATAATTAAGACAATCAAACAAAATTAGGGCATATATTTCAAATATGTCAAAAAATGAAGAGATGTCACTGAATGAAAAAATAAGAACATATAAAACCATATACATAAAAATGTTTTTAAAAAACAGGTTGAAAAAGTATAAAATAGATCATGTAATTTATGATCTATGTTTGTGATTGGGTCGTTTCACTATACAACAAAAATTGGAGAAACATTATAAATCAACTATACTTAAATTAATTTAATAATTTAATACTTAAATAAAAACATGATAAACATTGATATATTGAGTAAATTCTAATCTTAAAAAAATAATAGAATGTCAAAATTATTCTGTGAATTCTCAAGGAACATAGTTCAGACATGAAAAAGCTTAAACAATATAAACATATTAAGTTAAATGAAAGACATATTCAACAGCTTGAAAAAATATCTAATAACTCTGGAATGAGACACAAGGGAAAATAGTGAAGCAGTAAAATTCGAAGGGATAATTGCTGAGAATTATTCAGGTATGAAGAAAAATCATGAATCCTAGGGAAAAATAACTTCCAAATACAAACTAAGAACACAAAAAATCTGTATCTACACACAAAAATAAAACTTAGCATAAAGACATTTATTAAAGATACCAAAGAAAATACCAGATTATAAAAAAAATTAGTTTCAGAGGCAAAAAACACACAATAAAGTTACATCTTCAAAGGGAGAAGGAGAAACTGCCATAGTACATATTCTTACTAAGCTAAACTATCATTTAATATTGGGAAATATGGATTTGTTAAGGTATCAGAAAAACTAAAAGTTAAAAAATCTACCATCCTCAGAATTCCTGTCATGACTCAGCAGAAACAAATCTGACTAGTATCCATAAGGACGCAGGCTTGATCCCCGGCCTTGCTCAGTGGGTTAAGGATCTGGTGTTGCTGTGAGCTGTGGTGTAGGTAGCAGATGCGGTTCAGATCCCTTGTTTTTGTGACTGTGGTGTAGGCTGGCAGCTACAGGTCCCATGGGACCTGTAGCCTGGGAACCTCCATATGCCACAGGTGCAGTTCTGAAAAGACCAAAAAAAAAAAAAAAAAAAGGAAAAAATCTACCATCCTCATTAAAATTTTATCCAGAGTTTTATCTCACTAAGAATTACACACACACACACACATACACACACACACACGTGGAAATATTGCCAAAAAAATTAAGTGGTCTAAGTAATGGTTATGTTTCTCTATACACAGGTATGTACATATTAATTTAATTACACAGTAATATATGGATTTTGTATTTGGTTTCTGAAGATGAAATATGCTTTTCGGTGAAAATAAAAGGTAATATAGGAATGGATAATTATAGATTTCTAAATTTGCTTTATTGTTTTAAATGGTTACATGCATATTTAAAACTTTAAATATAAATATATATATAAAATAAAGTAAAATCATGATCTTACGAACAATATTCAAAAAGATTATAGGATAATATTTATCAAGAATAAAGTAGCAAATAAAAAGAATTAACTTCAACTGTCATTTGGCAAATAACAACCAAAAATCTTTCCCAGAAAACTCAGAAGAGAGTTGAGCTGTTTAAGCTGATAAAACATAGCTATTAAAAACTTAAAATCAGGTTTTCCCTTGGATAAATTTTGAAACAAGGTCAGAAGCAAAACTAGTATGTCCTTTCTAATTGCTTCAGTTCAGCATAGTACATCTGGGTTAATTAAATACAATAATTTAGATAAATAAAATAATATTATAAGGATTGGAGAAAAGCAATAACATCATTGTATTCCGAGATAATATGATTGTATGCTAAAAAATTAGAAACTGTATAAATCAGCTAGCAATTTGTATTGGTTATGGTTACTGCATTCTGGATCAATATAAAAAATCTACAGCTCTTTATATAACTATTTAAATTATAAAGAAGTATATAAGAGTTCCTGTTGTGGTGCAGTGGAAAGGAATCTGACCAGTAACCATGAGGTTGCAGGTTCAATCCCTGGCCTTGCTCAGTGGGTTGAGGATTTGGTGCTGCCGTGACCTGTGGTGTAGGTTGCAGATGCTTCTTGGTTCCCATGTTGCTGTGGCTGTGTCATAGGCCGGCAGCTGTTAACTACATTTGATGCTTGGCCTGGGAACCTCCATATGCTGTGGATGTGGCCCTAAAAAGATAAATAAATAAATAAATAAGTATACAATCTTCTCATAATACCAGAATATAAAAAGTATAGATGAATACATTTAAATATGCATGTGGTGTATTCACTGAGTAAACCAGAAAACATTTTAAATCATGTAGAATTCTTAAATAAATATAGATGTATACAATGTTCAAGGATATGGAGGTAAAGTATGAGTACATCAATCTTCTCCTAATTAATCTATAATGTTTTGCTATACCAGCAGAATTTCACACAAAACTTGGCATGTTGTTCCTAAAATTCCCATAGAAAAATAAATAAATAAAGTGAATAAATATAGGAATATTTTGTGGTATACTTGTTATAAAGAGGTATAAAATATGTTATATAACATAGAAAAATATATTATTAATTAAAGCATAGAAAAATAGATCAGATAATAGAGATCAAACAGACTTGAGACTATGCAGAATCACAGTATATTATTATGATGACATCGCAAGATGTGTAGATGTGATTTCAAATAAATGTTGCAGAGATAATTGGTTGGAGAAAAAAAAAGAAAAACGAAAATGACCCCAAGCACATCTTCTAGTGTACACTCAAAAGAGTACCTGAAAATAAAGTTGAAAATATTTTCTTCAGTTTGTACAAAACAATGTCCACTCAAGAAAACAAAATCCATGCCAGATAGCTTAGTTGATGGGATTTAATGCAGCAACTGGCTACAGAACTTGTAGAAAAGTTAAAAGGCTATATTAATCAGACATCTCTGATATTAATAACAGCAATATGGAACCGAATTGGCAGGAGAGTCGGGTAGTGAATGAAACCAAATATGAGGATTTGGAATTGCTCAAAAGAGGGAAGAGTTACAGTGGGACTCTTCCAGTGGAAATAAGGCCATAATGGGAAGGGCTAACTGAGGGACTTGAGCAAGCAACTGTGGAAGAGGACATCACCCACTGTCCAAACTTCTCCGTAGTTATGGAAGAAATCAAGCTGGCTAGACCTGATCATAAGTTAGAAAATTTTAAGGAAGTGTCAACATCCTATAAAACAAAACAGAATAGGAAAAGGTGGTAAGGAATATAATAGCAATATGACATGAAAACAAAATGTCAGAATATAAGATTGATAGACATATGAAAAATAAAGTATATATAACATATTTTATAATTGACCATTTATACGTTACGGAAATTTTTACTGAGAAATAATTTTCATAAACTAACAAATTCTTATACATATACAACTCATTTCAAGATATAAAGCATTCCTAGCACTGTAAAAATTCAACTTAGCATATTTTCTAACCCAATAAAACTATACTATATATTAAATTTACTTCACTTAACAATTAAAAATAATATGAAATACAACACAGTTCATTTTAGATAAATGTCTTCACTAAAATATGGGGAAATTAATTTGGGAATGACTTTCCCACTTGAAAAAACTATCATTTGCCAAAATGAAACAAAGCAACAGTGCATTTTATTATCCACAAATGTAGAGAACTTTGGCAAAAAGAAAGAAAAGTACGCACCTGTGACTACTGAGTTGTGTGAAAATTTCATTTCCTGATATAAAATTCTAAAGCACTTGGCTTATTGTTCAGGCACAATTCAAACAGCAGCACCAGCCAAGTTTCATTTTAGTTCCCCAGAGTCTCATGCCAGGCAATCCACACAAGTTTTTGGATTTTTCCAGTTAAGTACATTTTGTAGTAAAAACATTTTTTTTTTATATATAATGCTTTTGATATATTTCCCTGCAAACTCTGAATGACATTACATTCAAATCTGAAAATTATTGTCATTAATATTAATCCATGATTTTCAGAAAGATTTATATTTGTAAACAATATGAAGCTTCTAATTTTTTTCTCCCTACCCAGTATATTTTGAAATTCAAATGGTAACTCTGCTAAAATTACTTTTTATCATTTTAAAATAGGCTTATATAATTGGGAATTCAAAGTGTGATAATTTATATATATATAGTTATATTTATTGAATTTATATAACATACTGAAGTGGGTTTGTGTATTCATCGAATTTATATAATATACTGAAGTGGTTTGTTATAGCATCAACAAACCACTCTCCCTGACAGGTGGCACAAAGTTATATCTGGTGATGTCTAAAGATGCTACTACATATATTATATTCTTTTTTTTTTTTGTCCTTTTAGGGCCGTACTCACGGCATACAGAGGTTCCCAGGCTAGGAGTCTAATCAGAGCTGTTGCTGCCAGCCTATGCCAGAGCCACAGCAATGCCAGATCCGAACCGTGTCTGCGACCTACACCACAGCTCACGGCAACTCCAGATCCTTAACACACTGAGCGAGGCCAGGGGTTGAACCCACAACCTCATGGTTCCACATGTTTCTGCTATGCCATGATGGGAACTCATCCCATATATTTTATTCTTTTAAGACATTTTAAGTTCCCTGGAAGGAGAAAAAGAAGGACAACTGGAGAAAGGAAGAAATGGATCCTTTTATATCTGGAGCATATTTTGAAATGTCTTGGTAAATGTAACAGGGAAGTGTGAACATACTTAGATGTGCAATCTCACACCATAGTGCAAGCCTATTAAATTATTCTATTATTAAGTGAAGATTCTTGTGCATCTTTGACCCTGTTACCAAATAAATAGTAATCTAATGGTAAATTGATGATTTATTCTATAACCTCATCAATGTTTCCAAGGTCTCAACTTTTTACATTCTATCTGGCTACTCTAGCCAGTTCTTCCTTATCCTCATAGAAATCATCAAACTAGTTTCATTTCCAGAATTCTGAAAGGAAATGTAAGTTCTATAATTCAGGAGTGGTAACAAAAATTAAAAAGATTCAAGTTACTGAAATTCATGTTACTAAAAGGTGATAAGTAATGTGTTTTCACAAGATTTCTTTTTCTAAGTGTTTGGTGGGAAGTAGTCTTTGAAATAATTACATCAAAATGTGACTGGTTGGATATAGTCCACATAATATTTGAACAATGACAGGTAAATTTCTTACTTGCATAAACAAATGCTTATATCATTACATCTTCTAGTTAAGTAGAATATACCTTAGATTTGAGGTTAAATTTAAATTCAATATCCTTCCAATAATCTAAAATGATTCAGTTTTTAGAACTTCAAAAATAATGCCAAGAGTTTAGTTTAGCTTTAGTTAAAAAAAAATTCCCCAGAAAACACTAAGACTTTGCAAGAAAATTTGTACATGAAAATTTAAAAAGCTTTCCTATTCCGTAAACCCACATAATTTAAATAAAATAATCTAAGAATGAAGATGCCAGACATTTAAATGTACTGCTATGGTTGGTGGATATGGACAATGACTATTTATTTAAAGAAAAAGAAAAGACTAAGTAAGGAGGTTGCTATAAGCAACAGAAATTCTACTTAGCAAATGTAGATTAAAATAGATCATTTTATTTAATATGTAATTAGTTTATCAAAAATAAAATAGATGTTATATAGACTAATAGTGGGGATGGAATTTCTCTTATAAAATTGATTCTGTTAAACCTGTAATGTGCAAGATAGTAAAATGAAAGGTATAATAGTAAGAGCATTTTTTTTTTTAAGGGCCAGCAACATATGGAAGTTCCTAGGCTAGGGGTTGAATCAGAGCTACAGCTGCCAGCCACAGCCACAGCAACACCAGGTCGAGTCCCTTCTGTGATGTACACCACAGCTTGCGGCAACACTGCATCCTTAACCCAATGAGGGAGGCTAGGGATTGAACCCACATCCTCAAGGATACTAGTTGGGTTCTTAACCCACCGAGCCATAATGGGAACTCCCTTAAGAGATTTTTGAATTCACTTGATATTAAATTTTTATTCAGTCTTTTTTCTATTGTTTAATTAAGATGTTACTTTTTGGCATTAGATTAAAGATTATAGTCTAATATATATATATATATATTAGACCATGAAAGACTAGAAAAGTATCTGAAAGTAGTATTTTTGAGACCACTTTAAGAATAGAATCTTAAAGAGAATGGCAATCTAGCATATAGGTTATCTAAATATCAAATATCTAATAATAAGTGACAGAGTTGGAATCCAATTCCAGCAACCAGTCTCTAAAATTCATATTCTTAACCAATACTACAATGAAAAATATAAATGGTACATAATTTAAAGCAAAATATTAATAATAACTATTTGGACTTCCCATACCAGTGGTTTGTATAGAGGTAATTCATTCATTCATATCAGAGAAAAAGAAATTCCCAGACTGATTCTATTTACAGGTTTAATAAGGGGAAAGTAAAGAAAGCCTTATTCAGTTCCCCTACACCCTTAAACAGTGAGTTCCAAAGGGATGGATATTTGTTCAAACCTACAGCTAATAAAGACTAGAGACATTAGCTAAGTTGCATGATAAAATGGAAGATGTGAATATTAAAGATATTTCCTAGAAAACAGAAGAGCAAGAAGAGCAAATCAAGTTGCATGCATGTCTTATGATCTAACAATTCTCCTCCATGTATATACACAACAGAAATGCATGCACATATTTACCAAAAGATGTGTGTAAGGAAGATCATAACAGCAGTGTTCATAATATTCTAAACTGTTAAACTACTCAACATTCATCAATAGTGTAAATATTTAAAAATAATGATGCATTAATATACTGGACAAGTATATAGCAATGAAAGACAATAAACTAATACTGCATTCAACAACATGGATAAAACTTACAAACCTAGTATTTGTAATGAAGTTTATATACATTTCAAAACCAAGATGATCTAGTCTATATGATTATGAGCTGGAATCATATTTCTACTGGGGTGAGGGAGTGGTGTAACTGGGTTTGAACATAAAGAGCTTACATGGATCCAACAATGTTCAGCTGTTGCCGTTGTTATTCATTTCCATGATAATTACATGGTTGTTATCATTTGTAAACAATTCTTAGAGCAGTACACTTATGATTTGAGCTTTGTTTATCAGGATTGTTGTATATCAATAAAATTTTTATATAAAATTATCATCTAATCAAATATTTCACAAAATTAAAACACACACACACACGCGGGGCTATGATTCTGGAGTGGTGAGAACAACAGGAAGATTGATTTGATGTTTCTTTTTTTCTTGGGGTTTTTCCAGTTATGAGAAACTGCAAACAGGCTTTCTCAAGGCAGTTGGTCAATACTGAGTAGAGAAGTGGACAAAGTGTTTGGCTTTAATGTCTTCCATAAATTCATAAATATTTCCTCTTAGAGATGAAATCATCTTATCTTTACATATTATTTGTGACTTTATTATCTTGATATACCACTTGATATTTCAATGGTGTTTTGAGATAATCGATATTGCTGAATGTCCACTATTTTATTTTCCCTTAGATTCGTTTGCATTTTATTTCTTGAGATTTTATTTTAGGAATTTATATTTCGCTCATGTTTTCTTTTATGGAAAGTATTCCTCACTGTTACAGCATTTATCTTTCAAAGTATTTTTATTTCACCCACTTGCCAATCTCTGGCTTATTTCTTTGCTAGTTATTATAGCATTTTTGACAAAATGTGATTTACATATTAAACCCTAATATTTTATTGTTTTTAATAACTGATATACTTCGCCACCACAAAATTTTACTTTATGACTCACAGTTTGTCTAGTAAATGACATAATGGAAAGACCATTTCTTAAGTCCTTTGAGTATTTCAATTTTAAAAATAATTATTCTATATAAATGTCATATTACTACAGAAAATATGACGTCTGATTCTTTCAAAATCCTCGAATCTCTTTTTATATGTTTTTAAAAGTCATTTTTGTATTTGATTCTACATGAATTATTTATATTTTTTACCAAGAGAAATGGCATCAGAATTATCACACATTTTAGGTACTCATAATTTCATCATATAAGATTAGAAATACTTTTTGGGGTTATACGCAATGGTTCCAAAGACTGTGTGTGTGAGTGTGTGTGTGTGTGTGTGTGTGTGTGTGCATTTAAGAATCATTAACTTCTGTCTTCATTATAGACAGTTTTGGTTTCTTTTTTTCTTTTTTTCAATCAGGGGTTGAAAGTGGTTTCCTGCGTGTGATACATACAACATTGCAGTATTATGACTATGTCTGTCTAATGTAATAATAGAGAGTAAACATAGAATTATGACTGAGTTCTACACTATTGTACTACTAGTAAATTTTATAAAAATGTTAAGGAGACACATTTTGCTTCTGACTCCGAGTAGGTCTCAGAGTCACAACATCCTCAAAATTGAACAAAACATTAGGAACTTTCTTTCTGAAATCAGACAGGAGGCAGTGTAGCAAAATGACTCTTAAGATATGGGAAACTAATAAAGTGAGCTCCATGTTGCTCAGTTTGGGGCCATGGAAATATCTCCATAGTGGCTGAGAGAGGAGGAACCCAAATAAAACCCAGCAGTCTTGAAGAGAAGAGTTCCAAAAATCTGCATAGGTTTGGCCTTGAGCCTTTGGCATGCATAAGGCGAAATGCCCCAAGGGAAGACAAAGCAAATCCTGAAAAAGAATTATGAAGCAGCTATAACAAAATGATTCCCAGAGCTCACAAATGGCAGCCAAACTTTCAATCTCCACCAGTCAGAGTATAGTAGGAATACTTACTCTGCTTGCAAAAAGAAACTTAAACAAAATATTATTATCCCTTCAAAAATAAGATTTACTTAAAAATCAGTTCTCTTTCAATGATCTTCACTAGCTTTTGGATTTGATGTGAAATCTAGTATAGTATTTTGGAGAATATTTTTATCATTCAGAAGACTTTACAAAGAAGAAATTTTTATAAGCAGAATTTTGAAATCATCCATCCATAAATTTGTCTGAACCTGTAAGTTTTGAGATGTTATCTTTTAAAGCAAATCTATTTTTTTTAAAAAATTGGCATATGACTTCAATATGTTAATTTTAATAACATTAAATAAAAGATAGGAGTACCCCATATTTATGCTCTTTGCTTCAAAACTCTTTCTTTCTAAACAACAGTATAAAACAAACATATTTTCCAAATATGTAACATATTCTAAGACATAAAATTTGATTGTTATTTTGCAAATTGTATTTGTATATTCTCTTGCTTAAAATAATAAACTGTTTAAAGCTAAGCAAAACAAACAAAAGAACAAATAAACAAATTCACCTCATACATACAGAGAAAGATAGTGGTTGCCAGAGTCAGGGGTGAGGGGCCTGGTGGAAGCAAAATGGTTGAAGATAACCAAAAGGTATATGCTTGTAGTTATAACGCAAATAAGCCATGAGGATGCCATGCAGAGCATGGAGACAATAGTTAATAATACTGTGCTGCATATTTGAAAATTGCTAAAAGAGTAAATCTTAGAAGTTCTCATGACAAGAAAAAAATTCTGTAACTATATATGGTGAATGTAAACTAGACTTATTGAGGTGATCATTTTGCAACATATACTAATGTCAAATGCATTATGTTGCACACCTGAAACTAGCATAATGTTGTATGTCAATTATACCTCAATAAAAATAAGCTGTTTACTTTCAGTTTTTTTAGTTATAATTAGTATGTGTATTAAAACACATGTAAGTACATTTGGCAATCACTATTCTTTTAAAATAGCTTTCTGCATTCACTAAGTTACATTTTCAGAAAGAAATGATAGGTGATAGCAGACCAAATTCAGCTGTTCTTATGATAAACAAAGTTAAGATAATGCAATTTATTCATTCATTTTCCTAATTTGGGTCATTTTACTATTGGTTTTTATGAATTCTGCTACAAAATGATGTTTCAATAATGATCTCTGAGTGTGTCTCAAATACATGAACTTGGAGTTGAATTATTCAATAATTGGATATGCAAAAATTGAATTAGATTGAATATTGCTCAAGTTTTTTCCAATTGTGTATAACATATCTTTGCTCAAGTAATGTATGGATATTGCTATTAACATATTACTCAATCTGGTATTGCTCAGTTTTTTTCCCATTTTTCCAAAATCTGGTAAGTTGAATACATACTGTATGATAAGCTTCTCTGCACATGATTATATCAGTGTTTGTTGCATGTATTAAGAAGCTTTGCTATCATATTAAACTATATTTATTGCTCTATCCTATAAATTGATCATTAGCCTTTTTTTTTTTTTTTGTCTTTTCGCTATTTCTTGGGCCGCTCCCGCGGCATATGGAGGTTCCCAGGCTAGGGGTCCAATCGGAGCTGTAGCCGCCAGCCTACGCCAGAGCCACAGCAAGGCGGGATCCGAGCCGCGTCTGCAACCTACAACACAGGGCACAGCAACGCCAGATCGTTAACCCACTCAGCAAGGGCAGGGAGGGAACCCACAACCTCATGGTTCCTAGTCGGATTGGTTAACCACTGCGCCACAACGGGAACTCCAATCCTTAGCCATTTTGAAATTGATGTTTTTATCTATGCTAATGTGTTATCTCTGAATATCAATTTTGACTGATTTTAATATAATCATTAAATGTCTTCTTACACTCAATTCTTATCTGTCATTTGACTTTCAATCCATCTTCATCTTTATTTTTATTTTTTATCTTTTATTTTTTTGTCTTTTTGCCTTTTCTAGGGCCGCTCCTGTGGCATATGGAGGTTCCCAGGGTAGGGGTCTAATCGGAGCTGTAGCCGCTGGCCTATGCCAGAGCCACAGCAATGCAGGATCCGAGCCGCGTCTTCAATCTGCACCACAGCTCACAGCAATGCTGGATCCTTAACCCACTGAGCCAGGCCAGGGATCGAACACGCAACCTCATGGTTCCTAGTTGGATTCATTAACCACTGTGCCGCAATGGGAACTACCATCTTTATTTTTAAAATGCAGCTTCTCTGGAGCATGATAATGTGTGAAAATAGAATGTGTACATGTATGTGTAACTGGGTCACCATGCTGTACAGTAGGAAAAAAAATGTATTGGGGAAATAACTATTAAAAATAATACTAATAAAATGCATCTTCTGTGGGTTGCTTACAATTGGTCTTTTAAAATTTAATTTAATTTAATTTAATTTTTTAAATTTTATGGTTGTACTCATGGCATATGGAAGTCCCCAGGCTGGGGATTAAATCTGAGCTGCAGCTGCAACCTCTACCACAGCTGTGGCACCATCAGGTGCCTTAACCTACAGCACTGGACTGGGGATTGAACCTGGACTTCCACAATGACCTGAGCCACTGCTGTTGGATTCTTAACCCACTATGCCACAATGGGAACTCTGGCCTTGTTTTATTTTAAATCAAATGACAGTCTTTGCCTTGTAATGAGCATGTTAAGTCCATCTATATTTAATTTAGTTATTGCTATTTGGGGACTTCATATCAAATTTTCCTGTTTTTTTCTCTTTTCAACTTACTTGCTATTCTTTGTTTCAAATGTCTTGCCTTATTATGAGATTACTGTTATTTTCCGTGTTCCAGTAAATTTCCTTTATTAGCTTTTACCTAACCTGTGGGTTGGTTTGTTTATATTTAAGTGATTCCTCTGGGAATATAAAAAATTCACTATTAACTTATCATTGTCTTAAAGTTAATGTATAGCACTTTATGCAATGTCTAAGGATCTTATAACATCACATTTTCATTTGTCAGCACTCTGTCTTTTGTGATAATATTTTCTTCTAATGTAACATCTATCTGTGATAAAATACCCACAGGAAAATGTTATAATTTTCATATAATTTGTTGCCTTATTAGTAAATTAACAAGTGAATTTATACTAAAAAAAGATATTCTTGGACTTCCATTGGTAGCAAAGATGTATAATAGGGGCCTTTCCAGTTGAAATAACAAAGAAAAAATTAATAACATGAACAAAATATATGTCAACAGCCTTCTACACCCAAAACATCAGGCAATGAAGAGCAGAGACCCCTGAGAAAACGGGGGCAAATAATGTGAATTCTAAAGTGTGACAGCTTACTGCCTTGAGAATTTCCAGACTGCAGCCCTGGAGGGATAACCAAAAAGGAGCCTTGCAGACTCCTGAGTTGAGGAGATGGAGCTGAAGTTCCAGGAAGACTAAGGCAGCTAGATAAAGGACAGAGTACCAGAGAACATATGTGGAATGTAGAACCTCTACTCCCATGGTATTCAACAGCTTACTGACAGACATATTCAAAACTCCTGCAAGCAGGAAGGAGAACAGCATCCTCTAGGACTATACAGGGCCTCAAATACTTCTTGCCCCCACCATTCAGACTGGAAACTTGTTAAATAATGAACCATGTAAGGAGCTCCCACTGTGGTACAGTGGGTTGAGGATCTGACTGCAGCAGCTCAGGTCACTTCTAGGCATGGGTTAAATGTCCAGCCTGGCATAGTGGGTTAAAGTTCCAGTGATACTGCAGCTGTGGTGTCGGTCACAGCTGCAGCTAAGGTATAGGTCATAGCTGTGGCTCTGATTTGACCCCTGATCTGGGAACTTCTATATGCCATGGGTGCAGTCAATAAATAAATAAATAAATAAATAAACAATGAAGAAACACATGATAGAGTATTTAGAAGTCTCTGACCTTAGCAGTGTGTAACAATTAAGCCCCAGACTAAAAATCATTCAGATCTCAACTAACAAATTTTAAAATCATAAGTGATCAAGAAACTTAAATCATCCCAGAGAAAAGCTAAAGCATATATAGTTCCATATATATATTTGTGCATGTGTGTAAAATTATTCAGCATTTAAGAAAATAAAATTTATAATTTGTGACAACCAATAAAAATTTAAAAGACGTAAAAAGTAGGAAAATATGACCATGATTATGAAAAAAATCCATCTGTTAAAGCAGTCTCAGAAGTGACACAGATGTTAGGATTAGAAAACAAGGAAAACAGAAAGTTATAACTGCATTCCATATGCTCAGATGTTAAATATATATATATTCATTATAAACAAACCAGACTCAAACTTCTGGAAATTAAAATCACAATGTTTGAGATGAAAAATAAACTGGATGGGACTAATGGAAATTTTAATATTGCAGTTGAAAAGATTAGTGAATAAGAAGACACAGCAAGAAAATATACAATAAGAAATAAGTTAAAAAAATAAGTAGAGATCAGTGAATATGGTAAAACTTCATTAAGAATAATTGGCACACCCAAGGGGGAAGGGAGGAAAATAACTGGAAAAATAATAGCCGAAAATTTCCCAAATTTGAATGAAAATGAAAAACACTGAAAAACACTGAGATCTAAGTAATTCAGTGAATCTTGAGTAGAGGAATAAGGAGAGAAGGAACAAGAGGAAGAGAAGAAAATTATACCAAAGGGCAAAATAATAAGATTTTTCAAAACCAGCAATGAAAGTCTTAAAAAAACTCAGATAGGGTGTTCCCTTTGTTTCTTTGGAAACAAACTCAACTAGTATCCATGAGGATGCAGGCTTGATCCCTGGCCTCACTGCTGTGTGGGTTAAGGATCCGGCATTGCTGCGAGCTGTGGTATAGGTTGAAGGTGTGGCTTGGATCTGGCATTGTTGTGGCTGTGGCATAGGCTGGCAGTGTAGCTCTGATTTATCCCCTAGCCTGGGAACTCCCATATGCCTCAGGTGTGGCCCTAAAAAGCAAAAAAAAAAAAAAAGAACTCAAATATAAAAGACACATAATGTACTGAGAAACAAAAATAAATGTCAGCAGATTGCTCATCAAAAACAATCCAAATAAAAAGAGAAAAGGGAGCAATATCTTTAATACGACGAAAGAAACAGATCTTTCATCTTAGACTTCTATATCCAGCAGAAAGAAAATCTTTTAAAATGAGGACAAAATAAAAGACTTTTTCCAGACTTACAAAACCTGAGGGATTCAGCTCCAGCAGATCATCAGTACAAAAAGGCCTGTACTTATTGAAGGTACTTCTTCAGACGGAGGGAAAAGACACCAGATGAATATGGATTTTCACAAAGAAAAAAGAGTATTAAAAAAGAGATCTCCATCAATAAATATGTATAAGTATACATTTTACTATTTTATATTTTAAGTACTTCAAATTATTTATATCTTTAAAATTTATTGTACTTTTTAAACAAAAGTAATAGCATATATTATTTATTTACTAATTGTACTTATTACAGCTTTAGGGAAACAGGACCTACAAATTTAAATTTATAGAACCACTATTTAATACACTTGTTACCTCTCAACATCATTAAAGAGATATTTCTCTTTGCAAATAAATACAAAATTTTTCTTTAAATATATTTTTTAGGGGAGTTCCTGTCGTGGCACAGTGGTTAACGAACCCGACTAGGAACCATGAGGTTGCGGGTTCGATCCCTGGCCTTGCTCAGTGGGTTAAGGATCTGGCGTTGCTGTGAGCTGTGGTGTAGGTTGCAGACGCGGCTCAGATCCTGTGTTGCTGTGGCTCTGGTGTAGGCCGGTGGCTACAGCTCCGATTCGACCCCTAACCTGGGAACCTCCATATGCCGCGAGAGCGGCCCGAGAAATGGCAAAAAGACAAAAATATATATATATGTGTATATATATATTTTTAAATTAAGTATTTTTTATAAATAAGAATGCTTAGATTAGAATATCAAAATTCTAATCTATTGCTATCAGCAACAAGTAAAATATGCAGCCTCTTTAATTATTCTGAAAGTTAAAATTAAAAGTAATTTTTATTAAAATTTGATAAACATTTTACTGTTCAGAAATTTAACTTAATTACCAAAAAAAAAACCCTGTAGTTAGCTTTGACTTTTACCATAATGTATTTATTTTCCATCTACTTCATATTGATCATCATTTTTTTCCCTCATTGACTCAATAATTCAAATATCAGCAGTGATTTGCATGACACTTACTGCACAGCTCCCACTTTCTCTTTCCTCATCACTGCCCCCAGTGCTTTTTTTTTTTCCTAGAATAAATCTTATTACATCACTTCTGTCCTCAAAAACTCTTGTAAGTTTCTTTTTCCAATGAAGTATTATGGTCTGGGCCCAATTGAATGAGTTGTCATATAGAAAGCACACTGGGCAGCATCTGCACACAGCAGGTGTTCAAAACAAGTCAGTTCCTTGAGTAACTTTACCTCATTTATCATTTACTCTGATCATAGTGAACCCCTCTCAGTTATTTGAACATAATTCTAAAGGCAACCATTTTTACAAGTTATACCCTCTGCTTCAAAGGCCTTTATTCACCATTGACCCTTTTAATAGTTTCTTTGGAAAGATCCACTATCTGCCTGATTTGCTATCTTCTCTGGATTCTTAAGTCCTTTCCTTGAACAGTGCTGAAACAGTGGCTTATGGATTTTGCCTGTTGTACATTTTCAACACCCATAAAAGCATTGCATGTGTTTAGGACCATAAGTGATTTCTGAAACCATGTCACAGAAATAATGCAGAAATTTATTTATGGAACAGAATAAATCCTGGTTAGCCTTTAGAAGTAGTTGCAATGGGCTCATTTATAAAATATATTTTCATCCTTTAAATATTGACACCCCTACAGCTGGTGCTGTAAACAATTCAACTGGCAAGAGAAACATGGTATCCTTAGGAGAAGGAAAAAAAAAATGATTTTAAGATGCAATTTTGTTTGTTTATGGTAGCCTAAGATGAAGAGTGGCAGGTATTTAGAAAGTCTTTGTGCTGACATTTCACTAAAAATTCGAACATCTTATAAAAGACTTTAGAAAATGTTCTTCCAAAGACAGCTCCCAAGGTGTGTGTTAGAATTGTGGGTGGATACCCCCCAACCCAGGTGACACCCTGGGATCTGAGGGATTTCAAGAGTTACAGGAGAGCAGGATATGAGGTGTCTCAGGTGTGTTTAAATTGCAAGCACTTCGGCATTCTTTAGGAGCTCTTTAATCCAGTCTGCTTAGAGAACTGCTAACACAGTCAGGTTAACTTGTGCCCTATTTTTAGCTTATTGAGAAATGAAATCTTCAGATGTGCTTTGGGTTATGCCAGAAATTTGCCATCAACATATTTACGGGTGCTACAAAGAGCAGAAATATGACTAACAATTTACATGTTAAACTAAGATTTTTATCATAACATATACACTGAATTTAAAAAATATCATATAGTACTGAAAGGATTATATGGCAGATATGAGTCCTTTCTCTAAACCAGGTGCCCAGGCCCTGGCATGTTTCCCAGAATGAGTGATTTTTTTTTAATGTCTTTATTTTGATCCTTCTATTTAGATAATAGGCTTATGATTTTTTCTTACATTATCAATTTTAGACAGTTATATCTTTTGGCTTTTCTTCTATTGGTTAAATCTTTCTTGAGTTTACCCAACCATTCCCATCTCTGTTTTCCTCATTTACCTAGAGTTTGGCTCCATTCCAATATTTAATTTTATGTTATTACCATTTTTACACTATCATCTTGAATATCCTACTCTACTCTAGGCCAAGTGGTCTAGTATGACGGTTTCCCTTTTTTTGTAAATTTTTTGCTTTTCCTTTAATTAACAATGACTTTGCTTGAAATTTGTTTTCTTACTTTTACATATAGCTGCTACTAAAATACTCTGAAAGGAGTTCCCATTGTAGCTCAGTGGTAATGAACCCAACTAGTATCCATGAGGACCCTGGTTCGATCCCTGGCCCCACTCAGTGGGTTATGGATACAGTGTTGCTGTGAGCTGTGGTGTAGATCACAGACTGGATCCCATGTTGTTGTGGCTTGTGAGCTGCAGCTCTGATTCAACCCTTAGCCTGGGAACTTCCATACATGGTGGGTGTGGGCCTAAAAAGAAAATAAATGAATAAATAAATAAATAAATATGTGAGAGAACTGTCAATCACCTAGATACGACCATCCCCATGTTTAAAGATTTTAAATGATTTACTAATGATGTTTTGCTTGTTTTGTTTATAGCAACTCCCTCACTTGGGAAGCCCAGCCTGCTTGGTCTCTGGACTTTGTATTCACTACCATGCTCTTCAGCTGGATCTCCTGTTTCTTGGGTCATGGTTCTCCTTTGTTTTTGATTTGCTACCTCTTTAGAGTGGTGCATACTCTCCAAAATTTCCTGTGTAAGAGGAGGGACCCTGTGCTAATTGCGATGAGCTACATTTTGAAGCAGTGGGACACGGCCTCCAAATCTCACAAAAGACCCTTTTAACTCAGGCTGTCTTTCTAACATGGGGCAGCAGGAGGCACTGCACATTGTAGTCAAACAGGGATGGATGCAGCTACAGGCTTCTTTGCCACAAGTTTCCACTTTTCCCCAGCAATGAGGTTGGGAAGAAGATGTGGCCAATCTGACAGTGGCTGTGAAAGCTCTGAAAGAAAAAAAAAAGCAGCGCACTATTTTCACACACAATTCCTTGGTCAAAGTAAGGGACACAGACAACATATAAGCCTAAGTATGGAAGAAAAAAATCCTCCTATGTGCTTGGGAAGTATTGGAAATATATTCAGGGAAATAGAAATAATGACCAAAACTGTAGTCAACTTATGAAAAGGTCCTTTGAGACCAACTAGTATCTTGATACTAATCAGATTGTCTGGGTTTTCCTCACCAAGCCAAAGACAGAACTAACTTCCATTCAGATGTTTTAATTTCTCCAGTTGCTGTCACATTTTGGCCACTCCTCCCTCAATGCCACATGCAAATAA
This sequence comes from Phacochoerus africanus, assembly GCF_016906955.1. Classification (NCBI taxonomy): domain Eukaryota; kingdom Metazoa; phylum Chordata; class Mammalia; order Artiodactyla; family Suidae; genus Phacochoerus; species Phacochoerus africanus. The sequence continues at coordinate 78,166,557 of NC_062544.1, read as the reverse complement.
TGACATTGACTTTATGTTCCTAACCATACTGCTGATGACATTCCATCTTTATTATATAGAACATAACGCTTAAACTCAATCTGATTAATTTGTTCATCTCTCTTTCCAGACAATATTGCTTATCAACCTAGGAAAACTTTTTCCTATACACACCCTACTAATGAAATTCTGTCACTACTCCCCTACACTCATGACCTTTAAAAATCATGACCAAGTTAAAAGATTATTGAGAAGTGATTGCTGTAAGATGACATATGTTTACATAATCAGACCTTGCCTTTGATGCCCAGTGTGTCTCCAAATTACCAAACCGCCAAGTTAATGTGATCACTTACTCCACTGCAGTGTTACATCTGGGATCTGAATTGGGATGTCAGTGGGGTTCAGCTCCTCCTGTGCACAGCTCGACCACCTCTTACAGGCCTAACTTTCAGACTTGGTCACAATTATTGGGTCTACCTTCTAGTAATTTCCCCAGAAACCTGAAATGTTATGGAACCCTCCAAAACTAGGGAACTTATTGAACATATTTTCAATTCCACTATCAAGGTATTGATAAAAATGCCAAAAGGCTATTATAATTGTTTCTATTTAGATTGGCATTGAGCTGTAACTGCTCTTTAGCATAATCCTTCTATCATTTGGAAATCTGCAAAGCTGCAGCAGAACCAAAATGATTTTTAACTTGATTGATGAGTAGATCATTTTAGACAGTATCAAAAGCCATTTTTATAGTTAATTTCACTGCCATCTATTGATTTTTCTCAATAATATGGAACTGGAGGAAAATATTCTCAATTTAAGGTGAATACTGGTTGCAATGAATAATGCAAATACACAAGATGATTGATGATTTATTTATCCAAAGTTAGACATTTTGAAATTTTCCCTTAGTAGTGTAGTCTGAAAAAAAATCTACTGGTGATTGTGAGAAAACAAGGATATCATTTTATTTAATATGTAGTGGATTTGAAATGTGATCAAAACTCCAAAGCAAAGAAGGACTTATCTCTCACCTCAGTAAAGGCCAGATATAAGATAACATGTAAGGATTTTTAATAATGCAATTATAGTGTAATCTCAAAGCATCTAGCAACATGATACTTTCAAACAACCACATACTCCAAAAGCATAAGGTCAAGATTTTTGTTGCTATTTAAAAGTTTAAAGTGTATAGTATTAAAGATTGCTGAAACCTGTAGCTTATTCTATTTTACCCTCCTCTCTTTAGTTAATGGTAATGTTTCCTTTTCTTTAATTAGTGAGATTTGATTTTAGATTTATTATAAAAATGTTTCTTAGAGACAAAACTTAAGAGTCCACAAGTCAATATTTTGTCACTAGTTAATAAATATTTCCAAGCACATATCAGATTTTGAGAAATAATGAATAATAATGATTTTTTAAATTATGACCACTTTTGAGCAGGAACATTTTCTTTGTGCCCCTGATTTGCAAGTTCCTCCATGGAATTTTCAAGACCCCTGTGGCTTTAACAATCTAGGGGTAACTGTCAGTGTGTTTATGTCACATATGTAAATTGAGTACCCACAATCAAAGGTATCACAGCTTTATTCATTCATTCATTCATTTTCAGCAATTCATTGATTTACTTGAAGATTAATTTCTCCAATTCAGAGCTTTGGACAATGGAGAAGTAAGCTTTTGTGGTACTTGTATGGGTCAGAGAGAGAAACTCTTCTTTAAGGAATAGGGCTACTTTCTTCCAAATTTCTATCTTGAAAAGCTTAATTCCATTCTACCTATCATTTTGGCTTTGTGCCTTATGCTTCTGTAAATTAGCTCTCACCACTACCTGTTCTCTGCATCCAGGATCTTGACCTGTTTTGATAGCAGCAAGGCTCTTCTTTGCTCCCTGCCTTTTTTGTGTGTTTGGCAAATAGGAAGCACTGTCAACAGCTTAATGGGGAGAAGAGGGTGAGTTCAATGTGAGGTATCCTCGTGTTGGATCCCCCTCAGCAAACCTGCTTTTCTCTAGCTGTCTGCATCTCACCATCTGCAAGATGGTCGTGCCCACACAACCCTTTCCATTTCCTGGTCCAGGTAACACAGCCTTCTTTCTACCCATGAGACATAGGGTTACTAACAGCCTAACTCACCAGCCCAGGGTACACCAAAATTCTCCATGACATTGCCACATTTTGTTAAAATCTACAAACTCAACCCTTTTAGTCAAAATTGCTTCAGAATCTCTTAATTTGAGTATGCCATATATTTCTTGTTTGGACTGTGACCAATTCAGGAATCCTAATGCTGGCAGTTTATTAATACAGAAATGCATTTTTTTTCTTTGTTCAATTATCTCTCTCTCCGTGTGTGTGTGTGTGTGTGTGTGTGTGTGTGTGTGTGTGTCCGTGTTAACAAGAGAGTGAGGACATTCCCTACCACCTTACTGACAGCAAATTACTACCATTGTATTTCCTCCCAGTGCCAGGGGCAATGTGGGTGACTGGAGCTTAGAAAGAAAAGGCTGTATTGCTGTATTAGCTTTTTCCTAACAATGAAGGGTAGGGAACAGTCAGAGCCTGTGGCTCAATGATCTATTTCAGATAAATAAATAAGAACATGGCCAGATTCATCTTAAATTTGGGGGGATGAGTGATTCAACTGATTATGGCTTTCATTTTGGAGTAAGAAATTAAATTATTCAGAAAATGTATAATCACTGCTGTGCTAGAAATTGGCTGATACTGTAATAATAAAATTTAATTACCAATGGTCAGATAAATAAAATATATGACTCACAAATTCTCATATCAATTATAATTCACAGACTAAAGATGCATAAGGAGAGGGTGAGAGTTGAGACGAGATCAGACAAGACGAGCAAATGAAGGAAAAGGCAAGAACATGGAAGGGACAAAACCTAATGGGGTGACATTTGCTCAAGTCGTTCTACAAAGTCTAACACCTTAAGGCAGTTCTCCGCCTTTGTAAGATATGCAGGTACACAATTAGGCTGTAGGAGATCCAAATTTATATGAGGAGCGTCTGCTAATCATTCTGAAGTCTACCTTTTCCCGAGCCAGAACAAAATGACCTGCTGCAGACAGAAATGTTTTCTTCAGTACCAAGTGGAGATAAATTAATTGAATTTTCCTAATCCCTGCCTTAATCCCAATATTATTTTTCCCTGTGTCAAAATATTTTAACTTTTATCTGGTTTCTTGCAGGAAGTGTTTACTGTAGTAGTGATTCTATTTGCCAATGTAAAGTTTTTTTCTATTTTCCTCTTTTAAGGAGATTTATAGAAAATTTCAGAATTTATTTTACAAAAGAATTATACAACAGTCTTTCTTTAGGTTTTAGTATATGGGGCGAAAAAATATTGTCATGCAGTGCAAGTGATGTTAACAATGGTTTCTGATTCTCAGAAGGCAAATAAACTTGAAAGATCTAGTGAGACTTAGTAGCAGGTCAAGTGGAAAATATCGGTCTACTCAGAGCTGTGTATTAAAAATAGCAGTAATTGGAGTTCTCTTAAGGTGCAGCCAGCTAAGGATGTGGCTTTGTCACTGCAGCTGCTTGAGTCACTGTGGTGGCTAAGGTTCAATCTCTGGCCCAGGAAATTCCACATGGTGCAGATGTGGCCAAAAAAATATTGTAGTAATTATAGCTGAAATTAGTTGACAACTTGTCTTGATTAGGCATAGGAATTGTTCAAAGACTTTTCTTTCTACCAAATGCAGACTTTTTTTTTTAACACATTTTCCACTCTAGAAGTATGCTATCATAAACTCTCACTTTTTAAAAAAATAAGTAGACAAGATAAAACTCCCTTCATTCCATATTTTTCCACTTTTTAATGTATAAAATAATTGTCATCTTTTGGAATAAAATAATTTATTCCAAAAATTTTTGGAATTTCTGGTATTTTCTATATCATATAGACATATTTTTATTTATTTATTTATTTATTTATTGTCTTTTTGCTATTTCTTTGGGCCGCTCCCATGGCATATGGAGGTTCCCAGGCTAGGGGTCGAATCAGAGCTGTAGCCACTGGCCTACACCAGAGCCACAGCAACGCGGGATCCGAGCCTGTCTGCAACCTACACCACAGCTCACGGCAATGCCGGATCGTTAACCCACTGAGCAAGGGCAGGGACTGAACCCGCAACCTCATGGTTCCTAGTCAGATTCGTTAACCACTGCACCACGACAGGAACTCCAAGACATATTTTTAATATATGTTCAATTATTGTGATATTTCTTTAGACAGGTATAGACATTTTTTCTCAAAATCATGTGGCCTATTTTTTAATATTTCTATTCTCAAATTCCATGAAAAATCTAAGATGTTCATTATGTACTGATGTTGCATTTGCTCAATTTATTTAACTCTCCATTTTGTTTATTAGAGAGAATATAGGGGAATAATAATTCCCATGTAAAAATTTTAAAAATACCCTGTCTGGCTTATGAAAGAGAATGAACACATTTTTAGAAAATTTTGTTTTAATCTGAGACATAATATCATGTGGTTTAGAATGTGGACTCAAAGAGCAAATATTCCTAAATTCAGGTCTCAATACTGCCCCTAATTGGCTATTAATATTTCTAAGCTTTATTAACTGTGTTATGCAATGAAGACAGATGTAGTATCTAAACCAGTCATGTTTTGAACATAGGAGTTGATAATGCAGCTGGAATAGTAAGGGCTTGTAAAGTCACTATTTTTAGTCACCATTCTGATAAGAGTTAGTTTAGGTGATTTTTTTATTAAGAATAAAATTAAGTAGACAAATATCCATATTAGATCATCACTTAACCTTTCTAATGAAAATAGAGAATTTTCTTTTTTACTCTTTATTACACTTTCAAAATGTCCCAAGGACATGATACAAATGAAAAATTTAACATCTCAGATATAAAGGACATTAAAACCATCCCAAACTCTTTATTTCATATACCCACAAAGATAATTAAGAGATGCAAGGATGAAACATGCTACTGTTTATATTTATAAAATAAAGTAAGATGCATCAAATAAAATCAAATTATGAAACAATAATATATATGATCAAGTTGTCAAATGATGTAAACTGTAAAAAAGATATAAACTATATATAAAAATTATTTTTAAAGAGCAGATTCAGGATTCAGAAGACATTAAAATGATTACACCATTATAAGAATTGGATATGTTTACAGGCCATGTTAAAAAAAAAAATCCAACAAACCAAAAAAAAAAGCAAAACTTTATAAAATCCTTTGACTTTTGTACTGGATATTGAAAAAATATTATTATATATATAAATATTATTAATGTAATATAATATCATTAAAATATTACCATATGACTTATGGTAATCATTGTGGTTTTGGAGATGGTATGCTAAAATGGATATAAAAATCACTTTGATAATGAAATTTACTATATAATATACAAAATTATAGCTTTTATCTGAGCGATACAGATCTGTACAAGAACGAGGTGGCATTATTATACCAAAAAGACTGGGATTGTCCAAATCCTTCAAATATGGAAGACAAACTTTATAGATTAGGAAGCCTATAATACTTGTAAGTATTCATGGAGTACTTAAATTCCCATTTTCTTGATTAATTGTGAAAATAATTCTTGAAAATTTCTAAACTCTCATTTAATGACAATTTTATGATTTTATGTCTATGTCAATGACTTCTCACTAGAGTATATATTTAATTTGTATCTAAAATGATTTTTCCAAACAGAAAAACAGTTAATATAAATAAGGATCAGTTCATATGAGTTTGTAATTAAGTAGTAGAAAAGACAATTTGAATTGTTATGAAAGGCTAGGATAATTCTTGGCTCATATAAATTAATTTTTATATAAAATAGCTGTCAGAAAGACTGAAAAGTGGCCCAAGAGCATAGTGTTCATTTCTTACTGTGGTTGATGTACTAATGATAATGAGATTACTGCAGTAAATTTCAGGGCAACATGCTTCCTCATTAAGTCCTGTCAAGTTATACTTTTGCCTCCTGAAATTCTTTCGGAAAAAAATAGGCAATGTCCTTCAGAAGATGGCAAATCAGTCTCTCTCTGCATATCACTGGCCCAGTAGAATGAGCTTTTTTTCTGCTTAAATATGTAACAATAATCTTTGCTTATATATTGTAAAAAGGGTTGTGAAATTATCCTGCTGCATTTTATCGCAATTTAGTCCTGGCAATGGATGTGCAGTCTTGTTATCTTAGAACTCATGTGGTGCATAGCAAAAGAGTGAATACCTGAAAGCCTGAGTTGTGTTTGGAGGGAAAATGGGGAAGGGAAAGAGTTGATTTTGGAAAAGAAATGAAAATATAATATAATATTCCACAAAATATTAGTTTGTTAAAATAAGACAGACTGAAAAAAATACACTCCACTTATAAAATGATATTATTTTATTTTTTATAGCTAATTAGTGGTGACAAGCTAATGGCAAATATCTCCCTGTTTCTACAAAAATCTTCCAACACATTTTATACACCACAATAAACTATACAAAAATAATTCCTTCAGCAAAACTAGAAGATTAGTTTGTATAAACTTTTTTTTATAAATTTTAATACAATGGTAAATTTAAAAAAAAACACATCTTTTTCTTGCAGAGATAACACTTGAGGACATGTGGTAAGTCTTTGTGGAGAGCCAGGGAATCAAAACAAAATGAAGACAAACAAAACCCATTACCAATGAATAAAAACAGCAGCAGCAACAACAGCTGCTGTATGGAAAAGAGAAGTTTATTGATACATGGACAGAGGCAGAGCACTCTTGGGAGGGCAATGCTTCTGAAGGAGAGCAGATATAAGGAAGCTGGTGGTGAGCTCTGAAACTGGATGATAAAAGAAAAAGAAAACAAGAGAGGAAGGTTCATGATCCTGAAGGACAAGATGTGGGCAAAAGTTGTTGTGTGAGCCATAAGTGCACATAAGTGCAGATTTAAATACCCAGATATATCAGGGATGAAGGCAGAAGAATAACATGAAAGTGTTTTACATACTCCTACAATAGAAATAATGCAACTAAAACAATGGGAGAAAAACAAAATGGGATAGAGGGGAAAAGAATGAGCACATTAATTATATAGGCAGTAAATGGCAGTCATTGACATGTTTACCACTGATATAGTGGTAATAAAATATTAAATAAGGATGAAAGGGAGTAAGGGCATGAAAAAGGTATAAGCTCCAAGGTAAACACTAGAACAAAACTATGACCATTTTTAAATTCCAAAACAACCTATAAATTGCAAAGAAAATGCATTACCATATAGTAAGAAAGCAAATTTAATGTGCAAATAATAATAAGACAATTGTTGATGGATATTTAGATTATTTCCATGTCTTGGCTATTGTGAATAGTGCTGCAATGAACATATGGGTGGATGTAACTTTTGAATGAATGTTTTGTCTCAATATATGCCCAGGAGTGGGATTGTTGGATCATATGGTAGCTCTATATTTAGTTTTCTGAAGTACCTCTGTACTGTTTTCCACAGTGGTTGTACCAATTTACATTCCTGCCAAGAGTGAAGGAGGGTACCCTTTTCTCCAGCATTTCTTAATTGTTGACTTGTTGATGGCCATTCTGACTGGTGTGAGGTGGTACCTCATTGTAATTTTGATTTGCATTTCTCTAATAATTAGTGATGTTGAGCATTTTCATGTGACTGTTGTCCATGTCTTTTCAGAGAAATGTCTGTTTAGGTCTTCTGCCTAAGACTCTGATGAAAAATTAAAGATGACACAAACAAATGAAGGATATACCATGTCTTAGAATGAAGGAATAATATTGTCAAATGACTACACTACCCAAGGCAATCTACAGATTCAATGCAATCCCTATCAAATTACCAAGGACATTCTTCACAGAACTAGAATAGAATATTTTAAAATTTGTATGGAAACACAAGACAATGAATAGCCAAAGGATTATTGAAAAAGAGAAATGGAAATGGAGGAATCAGTCTCCCTGACTTCAAACAGTATTACAAAGCTACATTTATTAAAACAATATGGTACTGGCACAAAAAACAGAAATATAGATCAATGGAACAGGACAGAAAGCCCAGAAATAAACCCAAGCACCTGTGGTCAATTCATCTATGACAAAGGAGGAAAGAAAATACAGTGGAAGAAAGATAGACTCTTCAATAAGTTGTACTGGGAAAACTGGAACGCTACATGTAATACCATACAAAAAAAAAAAAAACTCAAAATGGATTTAAAGACCTAAATATAAAGCCAGATACTATAAAACTCCTGGAGGAAAACATAAGCAGAATGTTCTTCAATGTAAGTCACAGCAATATCCTGTTTGATCCACCTCCTAGAATAAAGTCAATTAAAAAAATAAACCAATGGGACCTAATTAAACTCAAAACCTTTTGCACAGCAAAGGAAACCATTAAGAAAACAAAAAGACAACCCACAGAATAGGAGAAAATCTTTGCAAATGATGCAACAGGCAAAGGCTTAATCTCCAAAATGCATTAAAAAACTCAAACAACTCAACAACAAAGAGACAAACAACCCAACTGAAAGTCACAATTTAAAATAAAGTTATAGACAGGATTATACAAGTATCTGATAACACAGCTACTTTTTCTTTTTTTTCTTTTTTCCTTTTTTTTTTTCTTTTTCTTTTGCTTTTTAGGGCTGAACCTGCCTGGAAGTTCCCAGGCTAGGGACCAAATTAGAGCTGCAGTTGATGGCCTACACCACAGCCATAGCAATGTCAGATCTTTAACCCACTGAATAAGGCCATGCATTGAACCTGTGTCCTCATTGATACTAGTGGGGTTTGTAACCCACCAAGTCACAAAGGGAATCCCCTCACAGTTACTTTAAAAATAAGAAACTGAAGTAGTTTCAAGGAGCTATGAATGGAGATATATTAAAAATATATTTTAAAAATATAAGATATTAAGCCACCAATATCAGCATAAAACAAATAAAATTAATACATATATAAACAAAGATAGAACTAGCTATATTTGGATAAGATGGATAATAGATGCACTGCCAACTCATACCCTCCAGTAATACAGAATATATCTTCTCTTCATGTGTTTTTTGAACATTCACTAAAATTGCTCATATATAAGTTTATCAAGATACCACGAGTAAATTCCATAGAGGATAGCAAAAATACTCTAAAAACAAAGCATTAAAATTAGAAATCTAAATAAATTCACAAAACAAAAAGCCTATCTTAATGAGAAATTAAATTTAAAATCTTCCATTAAATAACTCATGCTTGAAATAGTACATATAAACCAAAATTAAGGATTGGTTAAAAATAATAATGTTAAGGACAAAACATATCGTATCACTATTTGGGATATATTTGAAGCAATTAACACATATTTTAAAATATAAACAAACAAAAAAAATAAATGAATAAAAAATCAATTCAAATCTAATCTCAACAACAATGAAAAAAAAAGTACAAAGATGGAAATCATAAAAATAAAAACAGGGAGGCAGAGCAAGATGGTGGAGGACTAAGAGGTTGCACACACCCTCTCCCACAAACACATCAAAAAACACATCTACATGTAAAGCTACTCACACAGAACATCAACTGAATGCTAGCATAAGAATTTAAACCTCCAAAAAGGGCAAGAAACTCTTGACATAACTGGGTAGAACAAAAAAAAAAGAAAAAAAAAAGAGAGAGAGAGAGAAAAGGAATCAGGACGGGACTAGCATTCCCAAGAGAGAGCCATTATGGAGAAAAGGAAGCCACCTCCTGGGAAGCCACTTAACTGAGGTAAGATCAGCTGAATTGGCAGAAACTCAAAGTCACTGAGAAAAGCACAGCAGCTGGACTGAAAACATCAAAGCAGAGTGAGAACCATGGGACCTCAAAGTCGTCAAGAAAAATGCAGCTGTTGGACTGAGAATAGCAAGGCAGAATGAGAACCACTAAGATAATCTGAACCACTGGTTCGGACACAGCCTGAGATGCTCTGGTAGGGGCTGGGCGACCAAGACTCAGGGTCCAGAGGTCAGTCCCAAAGAGAGAAATGGGGATTGAATGAGGGGTTAAGGAGCAGTGCGCCATGGGCTAAGGAGGGAAACACCACAGCAGAGGGAACCCAGGAGAAGGTCTAGACCCACAGGAGAGGCAAGGTGCCATTGTTGGGGACAGTTGAGGAGGATGGGTGGGGCACCATAGGAAACACCTGCTCCAGAGTATGAGCATGGCCATTGGCTGAAAGGGTGGGGAAGCTCTGCAAAGGCTACAGGTAGCAAAGCTTCTTGCTTGTTTAGGGGAGATTAGGCACTTCTTGTGCAGGCTACCAGTGGCCAGGCACCTATTGTGTGGGCTAAGGGCATAAGGGGGCTAATTGTGACATGGTGCCTCTTGCACAATCTACAGGTGGCAGGGACAGAGGCCAGAGGAAGGCATGTCTTGCCACCACAGGGGGCCTGTGGGTGGGATCCACCAGCGACCCCAGTCACCTCAGGGATTAGTAAAAGAGAAAAGAAGAGAGCATTGCAAAAAAGCACCATACACTGTTGCTCTTACTCCCCTGGGAACACCCACCCTGCAGCCGCCACTGCCAAATGCTCTGGGTGATGCCCAGACACTTGGTCACTGTCCTTTTGCAAGACCCTACAAACTAGAAGCAACTGGTGCCGCACCTCCTGCTTATGTTAAGTGGGACAGGGTGCTTGTGTGGTCTGCAGGCGGCAGAGGCAAACCACCACAGTTATCCCTGATTCCAGAGGTGTGCATGGCCCACTGCCATTGGAGATATCTGAACAAAAATCACTTGCCGCCCCATTCACCTAAAGGGCACCACAGAGGAGGGCATTGTGACCAAACACCACCTGTTGGTGCTCTCACACCCCCAGGAACACACCACCCCCCCCGCTGCTGCCACTGCCAAATGTTCTGGGCAGTACCCACATGCCTGATCTCTGTCACTTTCCAGGATCCTGCAACTAGGAACATCTTTAACAACACCTCATATGTGGGCTAAGTGAAACGGGTTGCTTCATGCATGGTCTACAGGTGGTGGGGGCCAACTACCACAGTTATCACTGATTCTAGAGATGGACATGGCCTGTTCCCAATAGGGGCCCCTGAACAGGCACCACCTGCGGTTGCAGTCACCTCAGAGGAGGCCATTGCAATCAAACACAAGCTGTTGTTGCTCACTCTCCCCTGGGAACTCAGGCACCCTGCTGCTGCTATTGCCAAATGATCTGGTCACCTTGAGGATCTGCCTAGGGCTTATGACCACTTCCCATGGCCCTGCAACCAGGAGTAGCCTGAGCCACCTTCCTACAGGTCCTTGCTGCTATTGAGAGCCCAACAACCAGGCACTGACTGTTGGCCCTACACATTAGCTCCTTCTCCCTGAACACACAATGAGCATCCTGGGAACAACAGCCTGCTCACACCAAAGAAAGAGACAGGGAATATTCAAACTCCCACACCAAAGGTAAATAGTACCCTGCCCCCCCCCCCAAAAAAAAACAATATGAAGGGGTATTGTTGCATAGAAGAAGCCGTACAAGACTACAGTTTGGCTTCCCCAAACTCACAGAAAAAGAAAAACCCAAGCAAGGTGAAGAAGCACAGAAAAGATTCCCAGTTAAAGGAACAAGAGAATTCACCTAAAGCAGTCAACAAGGAACCAGACCTCTGCAGTCTCACAGACATTGAGTTCAAAAGGGAGGTATTGAAAATACTGAAGGCATTAAGAGAGTCTATGAACAGTAATGCAGATTCCTTTAGCAAGGCACTAGAAAATAGAAGGAGGAGCCAGTAAAAAACTAGAAAATTCATTTGCAGAGATACAGACTGAGCTTAAGGCAACCAAGAGTAGAATGAATAATGCAGAGGAGTGAATTAGTGGAAGATAAAATAATGGAGCTACCCAAGTGGGACAGCAGACAGAAAGCCAAATGAAAAAACATGAAAGCAATGGAAGAGACCTAGGGGATGATATAAAGCAGGCCAATCTATGCATAATAGGAATTCCAGAAGGAAAAGAAAAAGAAAAGGGGATTGAAAATGCATTTGAAGAAAGTACGGCTGAGAACTTTCCAAATCTAAGGCATACTGCTATCACGATACAGGAAGCACAGAGGGCCCCAAACAAGCTGAACCCAAACAGGCCCACACCAAGACATATGATAATGAAAACGGCAAAAGTTAAAGACAAAGAGAGGATTCTAAAGGCAGCAAGAGAAAAGCAAAGCATTAATTACAAGGGAACCCCATCAGGCTATCAGCTGATTTCTCTACAGAAACACTACAGACCAGAAGGGAATGGCAAGATACATTTAAAGTGCTGAAAGAAAAAAAAAATTGCAACCTAGAATACTCTATCCAGCAAGAATATCATTTAAATTAGAAGAGGACATAAAGAAATTCTCCAACAAACAAAAGCTAAAAGAGTACAGCAACACTAACCCATTCTAAAAGAAATACTGAAAGGCCTTTGCTAAATTAAAAAAATAGATAAATAAAAATGAGAGCGAGAAAGAGAAAAGAGGAATTAGGATGGAGGAAACCACAACTGGAAAGCAATCACTTAAATAAGCCCGCATACAGATCTATACATGAAGATGTTGAAAAAAAAAAAAAAGAAGACATCAAAATCATACAATGCAGGGAAGGAAAGTAAGAAAATATAGATTCTATTTTTTAATTTTAATGATGTGTCTGAACCTATATGACTATTAGGCAAAAGCAAGCAGATATAGGAAGGGCTTAGCATGCTTAAAAACAGGGCAACCCCAAAGCAACATCAAACATTACATTCACAAAGACTGAAAAGAAACGTCCTCGAGCATAAAATACATGGAAACCATCCAACCCAACAAAGAAAAGAAGAAAGGAGAAACATAGAGTCAATGGGAACACAAGGTTTCAAATGGCAATAAATACGTATCTCACAATAATCACCTTAAATGTCAATGGACTAAATGCCCCAATCAAAAGACACAGAGGGGCAGATTGGATAAAAAGGCAAAAACCTTCAATCTGCTGCCTACAAGTAACTCACCTTAGAGCAAAGGACACATATAGATTGCAAGTGAGGGGATGGGAAAAGATAGTTCATGCCAATGGACCAGACAGGAAAGCAGGAGTTGCAATACTCGTATCGGACAAAATCGACTTTAAAACGAGGGCCATAAAGAAAGACAAAGAAGGACACTATTTAATGGTTAAAGGAGCCGTTCAAGAAGAGGATATTACAATTGTCAATGTACAGGCCCCTAATATAGGAGCACCCAGATACCTCCAACAAATACTAACAGATATAAAAGGAGAAATTGATGGGCATACAATCATAGCAGGAGACTTTTCACACCCCATTCACAACAATGGACAGATCCTCTAGAGAGAAAATCAACTGGGCAACAGAGATCCTAAAGGACACAACAGAAAAGATAAATGAATCGGCATTTTCAGGACATTACATCCAAAAAACTCAGAATATACTTTCTTCACAAGTGCCCATGGAACATGCTCAAGAATTGATCACATACTGGGGCACAAAGCTAACCTCAGCAAACTGAGGACTATAGACATTATTTCAAGTATGTTCTCTGACCACAATGGCATGAAACTAGAAATCAACCCCAGGAAAAGAAATGAGAAAAAACTCACGACATGGAGACTAACTTACGACATGGCTACTAAAAAACCAATTGGTCAATGAGGAAATGAAGAAGGAAACTAAAATATACCTTGAGACAAATGATAATGAAGACACATCCACTCAAAATCTATGGGATGCTGCAAAAGCAGTGCTCACAGGGAAGTTCCTAGCAATACAGGCCTTCCTCAAAAAAAAAGAAGAAAAATCTCAAAACGACAACTGAACACAACACCGAAATGAATTAGAAAAAGAAGAACAAAACCAAACCTAAAGTCAGCAGAAGGAAGGAAATCATAAAGATCAAAGAGAATATCCATTAAATAGAGATTCAAAAAACAACTGAAGAAATCAATGAAACCAAGAGTTGGTTCTTTGAAAAGGTGAGCAAAATTGACAGACCTCTGGCTAGACTCACCAAGAAGAGGAGGACAAAAACCCCAAATAACTACATTCAGGAATGAAAAAGGAGAAGGCACAGCAGATACGACAGAAACACAAAAACCAGGAGAGAATACTATGAACAATTGGAGGCCAACACATTTGACAACCTGGAAGAAATGGACACCTCTCTAGAGATTTACAGCCTGCCAAAACTGAATCAAGATGAAATAGATCAACTGAACAGACCGATCACTAGAAATGAAATTGCATAGGTCATAAAAACACTCCCTACAAATAAAGGTCCAGGACCAGATGGCTTCACAGGTGAATTCTACCAAATGCACAAAGAGGAACTGGTGCCCATCCTCCTTAAACTTTTTCAAAAGGTTGAAGAAGAAGAAGAAACACTCCCAAAGACATTCTGTGATGCCACCATCACCCTACTTCCAAAACCACACAAAGATACCACCAAGAGAGAAAACTACAGGCCAATATCATTGATGAATATAGACACAAAAATTCTCAACAAAATTTCAGCCATTCAAATCCAACAACCTATCAAAAAGATCATGCACCACAACCAGGTGGGATTCATCCCAGGTGCACATGGTTGGTTCAACATACGCAAATCAGTCATCATACACCACAATAACCGACGTCAAAAACCACATGATCATCTCAGTAGATGCAGAGAAAGCATTTGACAAAGTCCAACATCCATTCATGATCAAAACTCTCGCCAAAGTGGGTATAGAGGGAACATTCCTGAACATAATCAAAGCCACTTAATGCAAACCCACAGCAACTGTAATACTCAACGGACAAAAGCTGAACGCTTTCCCACTAAAATCTGGAACAAGACAGGGATGTCCACTCTCACGACTGCTTTTCAACATAGCACTGGAAGTCCTAGCCACAGCAATCAGACAAAACAAAGAAACAAAAGGCATCCAAATAGGAAGAGAAGAGGTAAAACTGTCAGTGTATGCGGATGACATGATACTATCCACAGAAAACCCTACGGATTCAACCCCAAAACTACTTCAACTGATCAACAAATTCAGCAAAGTAGCAGGCTATAAGGTTAACATTCAGAAATCCATTGCATTTCTATACACTAGCAATGAAATATTGGAAAAGGAATACAAAAATACAATACCTTTTAAAATTGCACCCCCACAAATCAAATACCTGGGAATACACCTGACCAAGCACGTAAAGGACTTGGATGCCAAGAACATTAATCAAGGAAGCATTAATCAAGGAAGCATTAATCTAGGAAACATTAATCAAGGAAATTAAAGAAGATGTCAAGAAATGGAAAGATCGTCCATGCTCCTGGGCTGGAAAAATTAATAGTGTAAAAATGGCCATACTACCCAAAGCAATCTACAGATTCCATGCAATCCCTATCAAATTACCCAGGACATTTTTCACAGGACGAGAACAAGCAATCCAAAAGTTTACATGGAGCCACGAAAGACCCAGAATTGCCAAAGCAACTCTGAGGAACAAAAACCAAGCAGGAGGCCTAACTCTCCCAGACGTCAGGCAATGTTACAAAGCCACACAGTCATCAAGACCGTGTGGTACTGGTACCAAAACCGACAGACACACCAATGGAACAGAATAGAGAACCCAGAGATAAACCCAGACACCTATGGTCAATTTATCTTTGAAAAAGGGGCAAGAGCATAAAATGGGAAAAGGACAGTCTTTTCAGCAAGTGGTGCTGGGAAACCTAGACAGCTGAATGCAAATCAAGGAAACTAGAACACACCCTCACACCATGCACCAAAATAAACTCCAAATGGCTGAAAGACTTAAATATAAGACAAGACACCATTCATCTCCTGGAAGAGAACACAGGCAAAACATTCTCTGACATCCACCTTACAAATATTTTCTCAGGTCAGTCTCCCAAAGCAATCGAAATTAGAGCAAAAATAAACCCATGGGACCTCATCAAACTGAAAAGCTTTTGCACAGCACAGGAAACCAAAAAGACAACAAAAAGACAACTTATAGAATGGAAAAAAATAGTTTCAAGTGATGTAAGTGACAAGGGCCTAATCTCTAGAATACACAAGAACTTATAGAACGCAACAGCAAAAAGCCAACAACCCAATGGAGAAATGGCAAAAGCCCTGAATAGACATTTTTCCAAGGAATATGTGCAGATGGCCAACAAGCACATGAAAAAATGCTCAACATCCCTGATTATTAGGGAAATGAAAATCAAAACTACCATGAGATACCACCTCACACCAGTCAGAATGGCCATCATTAAGAAGTCCACAAACAACAAATGCTGGGAGGGGTGTTGAGAAAAGGGAACCCTCCTGCAGTGTTGGTGGGAATGTAAGGTGGTACAACCACTATGGAGATAAGTATGGAGGTACTTTAGGAATGTATACATAGAACTACCATATGACCCAGCAATCCCACTTTTGGGCATATATCCAGACAAAACTCTCCTTAAAAAATGCACATGCATCCACATACTCATTGCAGCTCTATTCACAATAGCCAAGACATGGAGACAACCCAAATGTCCATCGCAGATGATTGGATTAGGAAGATGTGGTCTATAAACTCGATGGAATCCTATTCAGCCATAAAGAAGAACAAAATAATGCCATTTGCAGCAACATGGATGGAACTAGAGAGTCTCATACTGAGTGAAGTAAGTCAGAAAGAGAAAGAGAAATACCATATGATATCATGTATATCTGGAATATAATATATGGCACAAAGGAAACCTTCCACAGAAAATAAAATCATGGACTTGGAGAATAGACTTGTGGTTGCCAAGGGCGAAGGGAGGGAGTAGGATGGATTGGGAGCTTTGGGTTAATAGATGCAGACTGTTGCCTTTGGAATTGATTAGCAATGAGATCCTGCTGTGTAGCACTGGGAACTGTGTCAGGTCACTTATGATGGAGCATGATAATGTGAGAAAAGAGAATGTGTACACGTACGTGTAACTGGGTCACCATGGCATTCAGCAGAGAAAAAAAATGTATTGGGGAAATAACTATTAAAAAATAATAATAATATCAAATCAAGAAATGTGTTTTAAACCATAGCTGTTTTATTTCCTTCATTTCTAAAATCTTAATCATTCCAATTTTTTTTTAAACAACTGTGAAATGGGTAACCAAAGAATTCCATACCTAGTAAATGGTTTTCATGTTACAGTGGCATGAGTAGATTGTGATGTAACATTGCTTTATTTCTTACAGCCACATTATTTTTATTGTTGTTTTAAAAATATTTTGTCCCTGGGATTAATTAATTTTACAAAATACCCAGAGAAGTTTTGGGGGTTTGTTAATCTTTTTTTTTTCTGTTTGCCAGCAAACCATTCACTCTCTTAAATTTTTCTTAAAAGGAAAATAAAAATCAAACTCACAATATAAAAATTAAAAACATAAAATAAAAACATAAATTTATGAGGTAGGAATTACAAAACAGGATCTAATTAATATACATGTTATTTTAGTAAAAATAACAAAATAGATAATCCACTAAGTTAACCAATGAAAAGGATGGAGTATACATGTGTAAAATATAAATAGAAGAAATAATTATTGAAGGAAAACATATTAAAAATTAAGAGAACATTTTTCAATTTTATGAAAATATTTGAAAGCAAAAATCAAATTACATAATTTCCTAAATTTGACCCATTAAAAATAAAAAGATCAGAGAGAAATTTCTGTAGAAAAAAATCAATAGTTATTACAAAACTATACTTCATAAAGGCACCAATCCAAGAGAGGTTTGGATTCTCTTTATGACACACAAAAAAGAATAATATCTAAATCTGATAAGACAACACGATGAAAGCAAGACACAGGCCTATTCCAATTTTACTATTACATAAGCTCATCTATATAAATGATATACTACTCAATCTATTTACATTTTATTCTTTCATAGTTTTACTTTCTATGTGAATGCTCTTTGTATAGAGTAATTTCTATGTTTCATGCTTTTTAAAGCTAGTGAGATTTTTTTTCATTTTTACATGACTGACTTAATTGGTTATGAATATCCAAGAGCAGTGATTTTTTAAAATTAATCTTAATTTACTAAAAAAAACAGAAACTAACTCACAGATTTCAAAACCAATCTTAGGGCTACCACAGGCAAAACCATGGGGGGGAGGAACTATTGCAAAGGAGGGACTAACACATACACAATGTGGTATAAAATAGATGATTAAAGAGAACCTACTGTATAGCACAGAAAAGTTTACTCAATAGTTTGTAATAACCTAATGGGAAAAAGGAATATATATATATATATGAATATATATTCGTATGTGTGACTGATTCACTTTGCTGTACACCTGAAACTAATACATTAAAGATCAAACATACTCCAATAAAATTAAATATAAAAAATTAATTAATTGATGGTAAATCTGGAAAAATCGAAATTTGTTCATACATCTCAGGTCAGCTCCTTTCCTTTTTTTTAAAATTGGTTTCCCCACGTAGCTATTCATATAATCAAAGACCAAGGCAACACCAGAATGAAATATTAAACAAAATATATATACACTCCACAGTAAACAAGAACTTCTCAAGTGGGGATTATTTTGTGTCCAAACTCTCCACAGGGAATATTTAGTAATGTTCAGAGACAGTTTTGGTTGTCAAAATAGTGTTTGGGGGGGGTGCTACAATCGCCCAGTAGATACAGGCTAAAGATGTTATTAAACGTTCTACAAAGCACAGAACAGATCCCCAAATAAAGAATCATCCAGGCCTGAATGTCGTCAGTGCTAAAATTAAGAAACTCTGGGTGTTCCCCATTGTGGCTTAGCAGAAATGAATCTGACTAGGATCTATGAGGTTGCAGGTTGATCCCTGGCCTTGCTCAGTGGGTTAAGGATCCAGCATTGCCCTGAGCTGTGTGTAGGTTGCAGATATGTCTGGAATCTGGTGTTGCTACGGCTGCAGTGTAGTCTGGCAGCTACAGTCGAATTCGACCCCTAGCCTGGGAACCTCCATATGCAGTGAGTGTGGACCCAAAAAGATAAAAAAAAAACAACTCTCTGGAGCATCAGCATTTGTACAGAATACATTGCACATCATGCATAGAAAGCTTTCACCCAGTTTCTAAATTACAAGGAAAATTTAATTTCTTTCTTCTTTTAAGTACTTTTAATTAAGTACTTTTAAGTACTTTCTTCAACTATATTTTAAAGATCTGGCTTTAAGAAATTGTTATCAATTAATCCTTCTGTTAGTTTGATAAATTCCATAGTAAATTCATTTCCATGAGGTGTTGTAAAATAGAGTCCCACAAAGTATCAAATTCTATAAGCAGAAGACAGAGTTGACAAATTAGGTAAGTCAAATACTTGCTAAATAATCTTCTTTTAAAATGGCACATAGTTGTGTATATATATATCGCAAATAATACATATGTTAGCATATAGAATTTCATTTAAAGAGTGCTGTGATTATATGTAGTCCCCAATTTCATACAAATATAATTCAAATGCATTTCATTTCTTTTGAGCATTTTAAATAGAAAATACATGGAAATGGTGAAAAATCTTTTTTTGATGTAATAAATTGTATCTTATTAACTAGTGTTTTTTTCTCTTTCCATACAGTATTTTTGATAAACCAAGCATTCTATAAAACTATAAATACTGAAAGAATTAAATGAACATTAGTATATTAAACTTAGAAATATATTTTTTAAAAATAAAAGACTCAAAAAAAGAAAAAAAACTCATAAACTGTTCTGATTGCAATATTTGATACTTCACCAAAAACTATTATAGTATGTGAAGTCAATTTCTATACTTTTTAGAGCTTTTCATTTTTGTTAAATAAATACACATATACTAATAACTTACAGTTTAATAAATTAAAAATATCTGCATAGCTACCAATGCCAAAAATTTTGAGGAGCACAGAGCTACACAATTCTATACATTTAATGGATTGGAAATATATTTTTTATTAACCTGAAAAAGTGAGAATAGAAAGATTTTATCCCACAAACTGAAAAATAAAACTGATTGCTCCCTGGCAGTTGTCCTGATCTATGAATAAGTAGTTACATAACCAGTATTAAACCTGTTCCAGTTAGTAACATTGAGATCAATAATAATATCCATGCCTCTGAAAGTCAGCCCATCAGGAAATTCACACCCCAATCACATTCTTCCATAGCTGAAAAGGGAAATTTCAGAAAGTCCACCAATTGTTGAATTCTGTATTTCCCCAAATCCCATAAGCGATGTTCCTTTTTCCAAGAATCTGTATTTTGCAAACCTGGCTCTTCTGTACATAGTAAGCAATAAATTCAGCTTTTTGTGTGCCTCAAGAGAGTGATGAGTCTTTCCTAGGGCATGCCAAGTATAACTGCACTAAATAAAAGCCACAATTCAAAATACATATGCTGTTCAATAAAAGTGATATATATACCTCAGTAACAGAAGAGAGCAGTAAATATTAATTAATGAAAAGCAATGAAAAGAGAGAGTAATTATGATATGGAATTATTATAGATAATATGAAAGAGGAAAATAAAATAATTTAAGTGTAGAATTTTGCTTCTTGACCATTACATTGTTTGGCAAGTGAAAACATTTAAACATTTTATCTGATAGGCTTTAAAAAATAAAAATTAGGAGTTCCTGTTGTAGCATAGTGGTAATGAACCTGACTAGTATCCATGAGGATGCAGGTTTGATCCCTGGCCTCACTCAGTGGTGTAAGGATCCAATGTTGCTGTGAGCTGTGGTGTAGGTCACAGACGTGGTTGGATCCTGCATTGCTATGGCTGTGGCATAGGCTGGCAGCTATAGCTCCTATTCAACCCCTAGCTTGGGAGCTCCCACATGCTGTGGGTGCAGCCCTACAAAAAAAAAAAAAAAAAAAGCAAATCTTATATAATATACATCATAGGTCTATTTTTATAAGTATTTTGTAAGATTTGAATCATTTAATTCTTGCAACAGTCTATAGGGTTCCCCAAAAATAGCACCAAATTATGGTTCATTTCTTAATTTCCCCTTTTAAACGTCATAAACATGCATTTTTCTGAAGTGGAAGGACAAAGAAGCCACAACATTAATGATGAGGTTAGCTCAGAATATCTTCGAAGAGTAGGCAAAAATTAGAATAGCCAGAATGGCTTTTTATATAATGCAGTACTCGTAAAAAGTACAATTTCACTTGTATTTGTGTAATAAAAACTAAAATGCTGATTTCAATGCAGAATAGTGTCTTATTGATACCATAAATACATTTAATGAAACTGTACTTAAAATATTGTTAGAAAATTCAAACCATGAATTTCCCTAGAAAAATATGATCTGCTAAACTATAAAGTACAAATAAAGACAATTTGCTGTAATCAATTAAAATTAGCTAAAAAGGACTTTCTGAATCAGTAATACAAATATTTATAATGAAATAATTTTAACACTGTTCAAAGAATGTTGATGTAAAAAAATTTCAAAACGTCTCATCAGAGTTTTTAACAGTCTGTTAAAAAAAAGCAATCAAGCATTTGAAAAATATTATGTATTTACTATAACTTCCATGGGAGAACTATACGAAAAATATTCATATAGGCATTGATATATGATCTGATTTGCAGCAAAACATACAAATACTTGATTAGAAAACAGCTTGAAAAATATAAATTAATGAAAATTGACAAGTCCAACTGTGCGAAAGAAAAATGACTTTCTGAATTAGTTAAAATGTAAACTTTAAAGCTAATGGAATGGTATATTTGGATTTGTCCTAGAAGGAACATGTGAAATAATATATAAAAAGTTATTGACAGTGTTTAAGAACAATGTTTTTTTTGTTGTTGTTGTTGTTATTGTTGTTGTTGTTGTTGCTATTTCTTGGGCCGCTCCCGCGGCATATGGAGGTTCCCAGGCCAGGGGTTGAATCGGAGCTGTAGCCACCAGCCCTACGCCAGAGCCACAGCAACGCAGGATCCGAACCGCGTCTGCAACCTACACCACAGCTCACGGCAACGCCGGATCGTTAACCCACTGAGCAAGGGCAGGGACCGAACCCACAACCTCATGGTTCCTAGTCGGATTCGTTAACCACTGCGCCACGACGGGAACTCCTAAGAACAATGGTTTTACTGAAAAATCTATATTTGTTTTAAAAAAATGACAGTGTAATGTTAGGTGCAAAAGCCTGAAATTCTGACCAAATTTTTAGAAAAGTTATGATATATCTTATTGTACTTCTATGTTAACCTATTTATCTGTGGAAATTAAAGATACAAATCAATTAAGTCACATTGTCTCTTGTATTTTATATTTCCTAATCCTCATCAGAAAAGATCACAGAGATTTAAATTGTATATTTGAAAAGGTGACATTAAAAGTACAAAAATTTGGGGTGGAATTTGGTGAAGTAGGTGAGGAAAACTAAGAGGGACAGATTTCCAGCTATAAAATAAGTAAGGGATATATGTTTAAATCAAGGGGATATGATATACTATATCAGGAATATAGTTAATAATATTGTAATAAATTCTGTGGCAAGTCCTATATTTATGGTGAAAAATTTGTAATGTATGTAAATGTCCAATCATTGTTATGTACCTGAAATTAATCTAATATTATATGTCAATTACACTTGAATAAAACGGGAGAGATTAGGAGTTCCAGTTGTGCCTCAGCAGTAACTAATCTGACCAGTATGCATGAGGATGCAGGTTCAATCAGGATCCCATGTTGCCATGAGCTGAGGTGTAGGCCATAGAAGGTTCTTGGATCCCACGTTTCTGTGCCTGTATGTAGGCTGGCAGGCCACTGTAGCTCCAAATGGACCCCTAGCCTGGAAATTTCCATATGCCACAGGGGCAAACCTTAAAAAAAAAGATGAGGGGGCAAATTAGAAAAATATAAGTATGAAGATTAGAAAATATTTTGTAGCTTGAGTGACAGCTTTTTGGTACTCGGATACTTAAAGCAGGTTGGGATTAATAAGATTATTGAAATATTTGAGCATTTGACAAAAATAAAGATACTAGATATTTTGGATGCATTTATTATATTACAAAAGATAGAAAGAGCTATTTAACATTACAAGTAAGGGACTAATTAAAACAAGAATATTAACTAAACATAAAAAACTGAACACTTAAGAATGAATAAAGAAACCTATGAAAGAGAAGAAATTATGAAAGAAAGAATTATGGTATTCTTTCAGACTTTAAAATTGAAATTTCCAAGACAAAACTCTTAGCTTATGTAATAAACTATAGGAAATAATATTTTATTTGATGAAAAAAGTGATAAGTAGAAAGAAAATCTTTCAATTATATTCATGTCTAGAAACTGATCACATGATATTTATAAATTGTTGTTGATTGCCTATGAACAGAAATTGAAAAAAGTAAACAGCTTTTAAATATAAAATTTTAATAAATTTCATAATTTTATTATGACATTGACTATAAAACTAATGTAAAAATTTCTAGGTAGACTAGACTAGCATACATAAGAAGTTAATTTTTTTCTGATTTGGATTACATATAAAATATCTAGCTGATCAGATACTTCTGATGGAAAATGATAGAGGATAATTCTTTTTACATGTGAAAAAAAGAATTCATATATATGTATAATTGGGTCACTTTGCTGTACAGCAGAAATTGACAGAACATTGTAAATCAATTATAATAAAAATTTAAAAAAGAAATTAAAAAATCTAGCTGACTATTTTTAGGCTATCTCTAAAGTATTCAAGCATTACTAACTTTGCAAAGATGATATTAAAAGACAGAAAAAAAAGAATTGATATAATTCTCATCAAATGTTTAATTATTTCTTAGTTCCAAATTGAGCTAATAATAGAACATGATGAATTTTTATTTTGACCTTATTTACAAGTTAGTTTTTAGAGAAAATCTTACTTTGGTCAACATTATCTTATTTTGATGTTCGTCATTGAGTATAAACTGTGGGATTCAAATAGAACATCCACAATATCCTTAGAAAAATGTATTATTTTTATGCATGCATGATTTGATTTCAGTGTGATAGTATGATGTTTTCTTTCTCTCTACATATATGTATATATCTAGATTTTTACTACTTAATGTTTTATCACCCTATACACAACATACCATGCTCTATTTTTTTCTTTTTGATTTTTAAGCCCTCACCTACAGCATATGGAAGTTCCCAGGCTAGGAGTCAAATCATAGCTACTGCTGCTGGCCTACACCACAGCCACAGCAAAGCAGGATCCATCCCATGTCTGCAACCTATGCCATGCCTTGTGGGAATGCCAGATCCTTAGCACACTGAGGGAGGCCAGGATTGAATCTGCATCCTCACAGACACTGTGTCAGGTTCTTAGCCCTCTGAGCCACAAAGGCAACTCCCTGTGCTCTATGTTTAAAATAAATTTTCAAAAATAATATTTAAGTGCAATGTTTCAGCATTATGCTTACCATCACTACTCAATATCTCTTGATTGCATAAGCTTTTGCATCTATAAATGTATGACTTTCTAATATTTAAATATAGTATATATAGTACATAATTTACTTTTTTCATGTAAAATGTAGAATACAATGATAATATTTAAATTTAATAATAAATATATCAATGCATTTGAAAATACATATATTAATGACTACATATTTTTAGGATGAAAATTAAATTTTATTAAAAATTGTGTTTTAAACAGTGTATGCTTTATTTATAATGAATAAACCAGGTTTTTCTCAAACTTAGTACCATCAATATTTGGGGCTGGGTAATTCTTTGTTGTATGATGCTGTCCCGTGTATTGTAGAACATTTAGCAGTGTCTCTGGCCTCTATCCACTAGATACCAATAATGTCCCTTAGTTATGACAACCCAAAGTGTCTTTAGATATTTTCCAATGTTCCCTGTTGAGCAAAGTCACCCTGGTTGAGAAACACTGGAATATGTGTAAGAATATATCTTCTTTCAAAAGTATATCTTCTTTCATATTCATCTTATGAAATACAGTATCTATATATCCACTTTCATTTGTTTTATATATATATAATACACCCATGGCATATGGAAGGTCCCAGGCTAGGGGTCAAATCAGAACTGCAGCCACTGACCTACACCATAGCCACACCAACACCAGATCCAAGCCGTGTCTGTGACCTACACCACAGCTCATGGCAATTTCGGGTCCTTAACCCACTGAGCGAGGCCAGGGATGGAACCCGCCTTCTCATGGATACGAGTTGGGTTCATTACCACTGAGCCACTGGGAACTTTGTACTATTGATTTTGAATTTTAGTACTCTAAAAACTCATCACTGTTGTCCGAGTCTGTCAGGGTGCTAAAACAAAGTATCATAGACTGAGTGGCTTATGAATGAGAGGAATCTACTCTTTATATTTCTGGGGGGTGGAGGTCTGAGATCAGGATGTCAGCATAGTTGGGTTCTGGGGAGAGTCCTCTTTGGAGTTTCAATATGATGTCTTTTCCCTGAGTCCTTACATGGCAGAAGGAAACAAGGGAGCTCTTTGGAGTCTTTCATAAGGGCACCAGTCCCACTCATGAGAGCTCAATCTTCATGACCTCATCTAAATCTAATAATAAACCACACTTGCAAATACCACCGCGTTGTGGATTAGTTTTCAACACATGAATTGGGAGTTGGAGGAGAGGCACAAACCCATAACAACTGTCAGTCTATAATAACTGTCAAATATTTTATAACCATAGAACAACTACTGAACATTTAAAGCCTGATTTATATAGTTATTCTGTTTTTTTTAAATTTTATCTCATAAAATTACATTTAGGGCCTACTAATCTAAGTTTTAAAGACAAAACTTCTATTCCCATCCTGTCTAGGTAGTGTTCTGAAAGCTTATCACTGCCAGTCTATCCTTGACAAGTGTATGTGCTTGCCTAGTGTACCTACTCCTATGTACCTCTTGTTCTTAAAGAGATTCTACTCTTAAAACACACACATGAAAATACGGTACCCTATTTATGGAAACTTTTCTGTTTAACCATGTAGAAATTATGTCACTGTCCTCAGCTTATTAAATAATCACTATGTCTATTACATAAGGTTTTGTATAAGGTTTATCTTGAATTGTTCACATTTGTATCACTCATAGGTCTTAGTCATAATCATATCTCAGTAGATATTTGTGAATAACTTCAGTCACTCCTACCAAAAGATTGCTTCTGGTTTCTAACCACCCTGAATTCACTCGGAGCATTCCGCTATGTGCATAGTTTACCTTGGGAGGACAAGGGGACTATTGAATGGACCTTATATTCTCTAAACCCAGATTGTCTTAATAATGTTTCTTAAAAGAAGAATGAAATCTATCATTAAATATATCATAAAGCAGTTGACAAAAAAAAGACTAAACTATAGTCATCAGATGTGATTGTTTCTGGTAATAGTTTTGACATGCATTGATTGGTGTGTCTCTTGTATTGAATCTTATCTCTCTTCCCAGATGTGCCTTAGAAAAATACAACAGCCTCCTGCCAAACCACCAGATGACATTGATGCCAGGTTGTTTTTGACAGGAATATGCAAGTTGCTCAGGTACTGACTAGAACTATTCTAAAATACACTTTAAATGTCAAATATTATCTTAGAAGCAGAAAGTGAAGGGATGGAAAAAGATACTCCGTGCAAATGATAATCAAAAGAGAAAAGGGGTGCCTATACTTGCTTTGGACAAACTAGACTGCAAGTTATAAATAGACAAAGAACATCATTATATAACCATAAAATGATCAGTTTATCAGGGAGATATAACAGATATAAATATCCAACACTAGAGCACATAAATATACAACAAACACTGACAGATCTGAAGGAAAAGATAGACAGCGGTACAATAATAGTAGATTTCAATACCCTACCTTCACTAACAGATGGAACATTCAGACAGAAAATCAATAAGGGAACAGCAGACGAACAAGGCTATAGACCAAATAGACCTGATAGACTAGTACAGAGCGCTCCATTCAACAGCAGCAGATTAAACATTCTTCTTCAATATACTCTGAATAATTCTCCAAGATTGATTTGTTAAGTTGCAAAACAAATCTTAACAAATTTAAGATGGAAATCTGTATCTTTTCTGACTACAGTTGAATGAAACTAGAAATCAATAATAGAAGGAAAACTAGAATATTCATGTGTGTGGAAATTTAACAATTCACTCTTAAATAACCAAGACATCAATAAAGAAATTAAAAGGGAAGCGTAATGATATATGTATTTTCCATGTACACTCTTATTTTCCTCTATTCAAAAGTGGATTACCAGATATAATAATATTATTTTCTAATATAAAAGTTATACATGATCAATAGATAATTTTGATAATTTATTAAATATAAATCGGTAGATGACCAGTTATTATAGCATATAACTGTTAAAGATCTTCATTAGGCCAATATCAGTGGGAAATACTATTTTTACATTGTGTCTTTTAATCCTTATACCACTTTATGACACATCCATTGCTGTTTTATTTTATGACACACGGAGAGATTAAGTGAACTGCCCACCTACAGGTCACAGGGGACAAAGCTCTCATCTGTGCCATAGTTTCCCAGCCCAACATCCTGAAAACCTTAGCACATGTGGAGAAAAAAACTGCTGGGTTAATCTTCTTAAAAAAAAGAAGTTCTATTTTGTTACAGAAATAAAACTAAGACTTTTGAAATGCAAAAAATAATTTGGTGCTTGTGAAAACAGAATTATTTCAAAAATTCCAAGTTTTTTATGGTAACGACTGAATGACATTAAAGTATTCATAGTCTTTGAGAGAATCTATAAGCATCATTTTTATGAAAATATTGTTTGAAGTATAATACTCAAATGTAATCATGTAAAGAGTGTCATCTTATAGCTTCTATTAAAGATTAAATTAACTTTCCAGTTAACCAGGTTTTTATAAAATGACTTCCACTTAAAAAAAAAAATTAAAACTTGTTGCAGATTTCAAAATGTTATTAAAGGGAGAATACTTTTAGGTACTTATTCAAGGGAAGAACAGATGCAGGCAGATAGAAAAGTAGATACCCTGTGAGGTGAAACCTTGCATGATGACATAAAATTTATTTGTATTTGTTTTTAATAAAATTTAAATTAATACTTACACCGCTTTTTTATATTTTACTTTGATTTTAATTAAAATGTTTATTGATTAACAGTCTATTATATTAGGTAAGGCAAAGAATAAAAATGTTTTATTCTGTTTTAAAGAAGTATGCTAGGATTTTGTGGTATATAATCCATAAAAGCAAAAAATAACTCTGCAGGTATTCGCGTGATGCATGTTAAGTAGAAAACAGTGGTTGAGCTAAAAATTTCGTGCCAGAGTGAATGACAAAAATAATCACTGAAAATAGTCAGTGAATGTGAAGGAGCACCATGGTCAATCCATTTCAGCATGTAAGTTATTTTGATAAGTAAGACCCTTTCTAGGTTGCTAATTTCTTCTTTAAAAAATATTATCGTATAACTTACAATTTCGAGGCCCAAACCGGCTACCAAAACTTATGCAAATACATTTTTACAGACCGTAATTTGCCATGGTATATGCAAAGTCAGCTTGTTCTGCTAGATAATCTTTAAAACAAGCAAAACAAAAGCAAATTAAAAAAAAAAAAAACATAAAATGTCTATGATCATTTATATTTGGAAAATACAAAATGCTTTCCCATAAGGACAATTATAAATTAATTTTGCATAATGCCATTTTCAAAAGTTCTACAGTAGTAAAATTGTATCAGCTTTGTTAGAAAATCCGTAAAAGTAGACCTTTCATTAATTACAGGAGAAGAAAATCCCAGAAATATGACACAGTGATTAGCCACCTTTGTATTTCACTTATAAATTCTCCACCTTTAATATCATGACAAAAATTATAGTTTTATTTAGTTTTGTTTTTCTCCTAAGAAAAACTCAATTCATATTTTAAAATATGAAATTTTTAAACAAATAGATATAAGCCTACACATTATTCAATGCATTGGTTTGATCACTTGACAAAGCATTTAATTCAATCCCTGGGAGGGCTTATGACACCTATTTCCTACTTCAATTGAAAAAAAAAATCATTCTTGGTATTTGATGTACATGCTCTTGGATATGTATGTATACTTCAATATCAAAGGTTATGTATTGCAAGTATGCAATTTAATTTACTAAAAAGGTATTGTTATAAGAATCTCATTTTACATCTGACATTCTTCACAGAATGATATGTTTTTAAAATATGTTCAGCATGATGTAGTTATAGACCTTGGCTTCTATCTGTTGTGTAGTATCTGCTGTTAATGATTATTAACAGAGTGTTACTTATTTGTTGCCTTGTTTTGGTCACTGTTTGGTCCTTCTGACTGCCAGCATAATCAGTAATTAAAATACAGATTCAGAAATGTAACTTCTGTGTAATAATATAGAGATATTTCTTTTTAATACATACTTAATTTTTATTATTTCTGCTTAAACTTCTTAACCTTAACAATTTTCCACTGTTATTATAACCTTTATAAACCTTTTTTTTTGGGGGGCCGTATCCACGGCAAATGGAAGCTAGGGGTTGAATCAGTGCTGCAGCTTCTGACCTACACCACAGCTCATGGCAATGTCAGATCCTTAACCCACTGAGCAAGGCTAGGGATCAAACCCACGTCTTCGTGGATACTAGTTGGGTTCATTACCTCTGAGCCATGACGGGAACTCATAAACCTTGTTCTTTATTTAGTGTCTCTCTGTCTCTTTGGCTGTTTAACATTAACATAAATTCATATAACTTCATATTTTAAAAGAATCAGGATTTAAAGGAACATGTGGTGCAACAGTCAACCAAAGTTTCTGTCCTTTCGTGCAATGGACTAAGGATTTATCATGCCTCAGTCTGCAAATTTAGATGAGAACTGCATTACCTGTGTTGTAATGTGTTTAACATTATACAACTCTGACTCTAACTACTAATGGCACACATGGAAAATATGTGTTTGGAGTATGGCTTTTGTGACTAGCTATGTAATACGGATTTGTATTTATATTACATAGCATCAAATAGTATTTTCTTACACTTATTTGACTCTGCCCTAAAATAAATAATATATAGCTATATCTCCTATTGCTTGCCATAGGGCCATGTGGTATTAAAGAAACATTCATATAGGAAATAAATGCTGCTTATTTTTTATGTGCCTATCAAAATGTTGCTGCCTTTTTGATTGATGCTGTTCTTTAACACTTAAAAATTACAGTATCATCATCAACACTGACCTTTAATCAGTTTGAAGACACTATGCAATAGTCCACATATATTTGGTAAATTTATGCATGACTTTTTTCACACACATTTAAAAAAATAATATTCAACTTGTCCAGTGATATTTGTTACCTTACCTAAGCACTTTTTAACTCTGTATGCTGGGTTTCATCCTTGCCTACTAAATACCATGAAGGACAGAGAAAGACAATATTACTTTCCAATCTTCTGTATATTTCCTGCTGTGGCTTGTTTACTCTCTCCTCCAAGTCAATTTCCTTGCATTCAAATTTAGCGTATTATATTTTTATGTTCTTTCTGTTTTAGCATCCCCAGCTCCTGCTGCTTTTTGTCTCTTTATTTGTATGTGTACATATTCACTACTCTATTTAGTGTGTGTGTGTGTGTGTGTGTGTGTGTGTGTGCGTGTGTGTGTGTGTTTCCTTCTTGAGTGTATTTGTTATTTAAATGCCACTTTCCCCTGATGGCTGCTATCTCACTTTAGTTTCTGACAGCTGGGGCTATGCCTTTAGGTTACATGCATTGGCCATCACTGTGGATTTCTCCCGGGCTATTCTGCCTCCTTATGATTTCCCAAATGGGTTACATCCTGCTTGGCTGCTGGAGAGCTCCGCTTTCTGCTTGTTTGTTTTAAAGATCGTTGGATTTGACTCATAAACGCAGTTTGGTTTTCTTTTCGAAGGAAATTCATACATTTTACCCTTTTTTGTTTTGCTACCGTCCCTGTGTCTGCAGAGAATCATTTCATAATTTTTCCTATGTTGTATAGAGGTTTTCAAATATTTTTTACACAGCTGTGTCTGAGCCTTAATGCCTTCCAAATTTTGGTTTTATGTTATGTTAAATTATATTTATTTTCTTTAGAACACATTTTATTGTAAGGACAATGCTGTATTACACTGAAAATTGGTATAGAAATGAAGAATATAAGTAAATAGAGGCAAAATTATCATTTTCCAAATGATAATTATGGAAAGGTCGAGATTATTTCATGTAAATAATGTCATCATCTTAATTTTCATTTTAAAATAGACTTTTTTAAACCGTTGCATTTAATGTTACTTTTTAGCACGATCATTTTGTACATAGTTAAAAATCAAATAAAGTTACGGATTTATTATTAAAAAGAGTACTCCTGGAGTTCCCATTGTGGCTCAGCAGGTTAAGGACCCCTGTCTCTGTGAGGATACAGATTGATCCCTGGCCACCTCTCTCAGTGGGTTAAGGATTTAGCATTGCTGCAAGCTGCAATGGAGGTTGCAGATGCTGCTCAGATCAGATGTTGCTGTGGCTATGACATAAGCCTCAGCTATAGCTCTGATTCAACCCCTAGCCTGGGAACTTCCATATGCCTCAAGTTTGGCCATTGAAAAAATATATATATATGTGTGTGTGTGTATATATATATATTATATATACATAATTGTATACATGTATATAATTGTATATATATAATTGTCTTTTCTAAATAATATGCTCATAGAAATGTTTATATACGTTTTCAAATTTACACAGTAATTACTTGCTAAAGAACATTAGGATTTAGATCTTTTACACGTCTCCTTTATAGACGCTCCTTTCTCTTTCGCTAATTACATACTGTATAATTTTCTCTCTCTTTTTATAGATAGATAAACAGTTAGGTAAATTACTAAATGTTTGTATGGGTAGAATTATATAAACAGTATTTTCATTTAAACCACACATTGTTCCACATTTATATTTCTTTTTGTATAGAATATTTGGTCTCTTTTCTGCATTTTATCACTGCATCATATTTATTTTATTCACTGAGTTTCATATGTCTTTGATTATATCACAACCACACTCTAAATTAAGTCTAAAACCTCTTTTTTTTTTTTTTAGGGCTGCACCCACAGCATATGGAGGTTCCCAGGATAGGGATCAAATCGGAGCTGCAGCTGCCTGCCTACACCACAGGCATAGCAACTTGTGTCTGCGACCCACACCACAGCTCACAACAATGCCAGTTCCTTAACCAACTGAGCGTGGCCAAGGATTGAACCTGCAACCTCATGGTTACTAGTCGGATTTGTTTCTGCTGCACCACAAAAGGAACTCCTACAACCTCTTTCGAAATGGCCTTACCTTCT
Source organism: Phacochoerus africanus (assembly GCF_016906955.1). Classification (NCBI taxonomy): domain Eukaryota; kingdom Metazoa; phylum Chordata; class Mammalia; order Artiodactyla; family Suidae; genus Phacochoerus; species Phacochoerus africanus. The sequence goes on along the minus strand of NC_062544.1, from coordinate 78,134,124 downwards.
AGTAATCTAACACAACTGTCTTTAAGTGGTTCTAAACTTACAACATTTTTTCCCATGATTCTTTCTATGAGTTTTATGGCTTCAGTCTTACATTTAAGTCTTTAATTCATTCCTAGGAACATACAACCCTCCAAGACAAAATCAAAAAGAAATAGAATATATGAACAGACCTGTTGTTAGTAAGAAGATTGAATCAGTAATCAGAATTCTCCCACACTAGAAAATGTTTACTTAATATAAAGGAAGCAGTAAAGGAAGACTAGAGACCCCAAAAAGGCATGGGGAATGTAGAAAACCAGAGGAAAATCATAGCAGCAAATCCATCTACGCCAGTTATAACATTAAATGTGACTATATTACACAATCAAATCAAAAAGTAGAAATCATCAAACCAAATAATAGGAAAATGATGTCCAGCTACACACTGTCTAAGAGACACGGTGAGAGTCCAATAGGTTAAAATCAAAAGGAAGAAATAATATATGTCATGAAAATAGCAACCATAGAAAATCAAAATGGCTATTAAAAATATCAGACACAGGAGACACTGAAACAGAAAATGTTACTAGTTATAAAGACAGACATTTTATGATAGAGGTAAATCTGTAGGAGGCTTGACTGCTCCTTTTTTTTTTTTTTTGTATTTTCTAGGGCCACACCTGCAGCATATGGATGTACCCAGGCCAGGGGTCTAATCAGAGCTGTAGCAGCCGGCCTACGTCATAGCCACAGCAATGCCAGATCCAAGCTGCATCTCCAACCAACACCACAGCTCACAGCAATGTTGGATCCTTATCCCACTGAGTGAGACCAGGGATCGAACTCGCAACCTCATGGTTTCAAGTCAGATTCGTTAACCACTGAGCCACGACGGGAACTCCAGACTTCTCCATTTTTAATATTGGATAGAACAACTAGGCAGAACACTAACCAAAAAAAAAAAAAAAATAGAAGATGAATGAAACTAGACACAAACTGTATTTTGTGTCTTAAAATCAAATTTTCCAGAGATTGACGTGCTCCCATTAACTAATATTTTCCTTAATGGTTTATGTTTAAACATTTTATGACAAGTTTTTCATACTCTTTTTAAAACATATTCTGTAATCTCTTTATCATTCTCATAATCTTATATTTTGTTTCCATTTTAAAACAATCTTGAGTAGTTTTGCATTTGCTATTAACCGAGATCTAAATGTTTTTGTCTTTATATGGTAAGCTGCTTTTACAAAGGTTTACACTAAGCAAATCTACCCTTGTATCATTGATTTGCGATGTTTCTTTACTGAGTACTAAGTTACTATAGTTATATGAGTCTGTCACAAAAGTAGGTATTCTCTTCCATTTGTTAGTTTTGTAGTCTGCTTTTATATTAACAGAACTCCACTTATATTACTAAGGCTACTAGGATATTGCTATATTTGTATGAGCACTCCTGCTCTTTAGGCTTCTATTTTATTTTTTCAACTTGATCAATTCATGGAATTACAATTTTACAAGCATCATGCTTATACATAAGAATATGAAGAGCTTCATAACATGGTGTCTTCATTAACACACAAAAATAATTGCTAACTGAAAGGTCAAAAAGGTATTATATAGTTATATATATTATTTGTATACTAATACATGATTTATAGTTATGTGTAATATACCAAGCAAGGTAAACTATGTATGAGAACATGCTATATACATGTATGTAATGAATATCATACATAATTAGTTAGATATAAATTTAGGGAGTTCCTGTTATGCAGTGGAAACAAATCTGACTAGTAGTCATGAGGTTGCTGGTTCAATCCCTGGCCTCACTAAGTGGGTTAAGGATCCAGCATTGCCATGAGCTGTGGTATAGGTCACAGACATGTCTCAAATCGAGTGTTGCTGTGGCTGTGGAGTAGACTGGCAGCTGTAGCTCCAATTCAACCCCCTTGCCTGGGAATCTCCATGTGCCCTGAGTGTGGCCCTAAAAAGCAAAAAAAAAAAAAAAAAAAGGCAAAAAGAAGAAAAATTTAAAAATGAAACTCTTTGTCATCCACGCACATTTTCAAATAGCACCATCTCCTTTCTAAAAAAATTCCAGTTGAACATAGTGACCATTTTGGTAAGATTGACATCATTATAATATTAAATTGCCCTATCAAAGAAGGTTAATATGTAGGCCAGCAATATGAAAGAATGGACAACTTGGCTGAGCTTTCAGTCAATAAGTGAGAAGAGTGGGCGGACGTATTCTCCATGAATCCCCTTACTCTTGGGTGGGATACCTCTGAAGTGCTACTTTTTAATGGTAACTTGCTTCATAATAAAGCCTTCTTTCCCATCAAGTTCTTATTTCCTCATTCCCAAACCAAATTTTTATTGGACTACTTCCCAAATTAAACTCATTTTAAATCTAATGCTATTTTCTAGATCTACCTGAACCTCATTTTTTTATCATCAAATTTGCTTTTTCAGATTTATCTTCCTAACTTTCAGGCATCAGCTTCTCTAATGTGTTTAAGTTCTTTGATTTTGTTTCTATCTAATGCCACTCTTCATATTGTCTCATTCTGTCCTTTGGCTTTAAATATCCCCATCTTATTGACACAAATGTATATCTTTATATCCCAAACCCTGTGATCCTGATACATTCATCTACTGCACACTAATGATTTTCCTTTGGATATCTGATAAAATTCTCAAATTTACAATTTCCAAACTTGAATCATTAATCCTTCTACACTGTGCCACCTCTTGACCTCTAGTCTTCCCCTTTCCAAGTAATGCCAACTACATTTTTCCAGTTTACCCATCACAAATTATTTAAGATCATTATTGACTCCTTTTTTTAAAAGAAAGAGTGAAAAAAAAAGAATTATTTCTAATCTAGTCATGGTGACTTTTGAAATGTATCTAGAACTAACCATTTCTTCATTCCTCACCCCTACTGCCTTTGTCAAAACTTAGCTTAAATAGGTTCCAGCCTTGCTCCTAGACAAATAAAGTTATTCTTGTGAAAATTATGCCAAATAATATATTGAGATAGTCATATCCTCCTTTGGTTTATATTTCCTTGTATGAAATGGCCCCTCTACCTTCTTTGATATCATCTCCAATCATTAGCCTCTTCATTCTTTCCATCCATGCCTGTGGTCTCCCCACAGTATCTGAAACACTTCAACCACGCTCTTTCCTCCAAGAAATTTCTATTTGGTCTTCTCTACAGCTGGAACACTCTTTCACAAAATGACTATATGATCTCTTTCTTACTTCATTTATTATTCTCTGTAAATATCTGTCAGAGAGACTTTGCTTGTAAACTGTATGGTAGAATAACATCCCCACATTAGTCTTTATTTTCATACCCAGTTTATATTGCTTCTAAAACTTATTCCCATCTGACAATTTTATGTTTGTGTGTGTGTGTGTATGTACTCACACACACTGTACCTGATTATGTTTTTCTGACGTTAAATTCTATGACAACAGCCATTTCATCCACTATGTCCGCTTCTGAATTCCCAGTGCCTGGTTCATAGGATGTGTTCAATAAATACTTGTTTAATGAGTGAGTGAGGGGATGAATGCATGACTTTGCTTCTCTGTAAGCTAAGATACAATGGGCTAGTTTTTACAGGCTACTGAAAGCAATACAAAATGTAGTAATAAGCCAAACCAAAGCCAAGTCAGACTTCTAAGAATTCTAAAAGGGTTTCATTCTTGTACTACACTTGAAAAGGCTATCCCAAAAGCTTTGTTACTAAAATAATTATTATTTTATTTATTTTAATGCATTTCTAAATTCTACAGGTTCATTGGTCTTCTTAACACATTATAAGAAAACACTAAAATGCAAAAACAAGGGGGAATTATACACATAACCAGAATTATGCCTTGGATTATTTTTCTTTAAATTCCCTCCAATTGTCTGGACTAAAAGCCAGGTATTCATCCATAATTGTTTTATTGGTAGTACCTATATGATTTATTATTTGTTGGGGTGAATATTTAGGTGGTTATTTTATATTATGAAAACATACATATTAAATGAAGGTGTATGTGTGTGTGTGAGAATCTGCGTGAATTTTTTTCTGAAAAGAATTTTGTTTTAGTTTTTAGGAAAAATTCAGAGGTTCATGTACAAAATTTTTAAAGAATCCTAATAATATGTGACTTGAAGTCATACTTATTCTATAAAGAGGTCTATAGTAAAAAGAATTCAATGGCAATAATGACACTGAAAATAAAGCAAATGTGTTTTTAGACCAAAAGCAGGTCAGATATGAAAAAATATAAGAAAGTGTTTTAGGACTGCAGATCTTTTGGATTATTAGCCTGGGAGAAAGTCACAGAAAGTGAGTTATTCTCTCTTCAGGAGTTTGGCACTAAATGAGTTCGATGTGAACTTTGGGGATTGAACCAAAGTGAGTGTGAGAAGGATTGGTTGCCTTGTTCATAAAAATATTTGGCAAAGTTGTTTCCATCCACTACCTGGGGACATGGTTTCATCAAGTGTGTAGTCATCATGGTTTCATCAAGTGTGTAGTCCAAGGAAGATGGAAGGCAGAGAACAGCCTATCAGGAATTGAGTCAAACATACACAAGCCGAGTGATTGAATTTTAAATATTATGAGATGAAACTCTGGTTTTGACACTCTAGTTTTGAACTGAGGCTACAGGGGCTCCCAGTAAATCCAAACCTTAGGGTATCAGCCAAGAAATAGGGAGGGATGACAAGATAAAAGAAACTAAAGCACATTCATAGAAATGCAGACAAGATCAAGCTGCAAGGTAGAGTTACATGAAGAAATATAAGAATCAGAAATTAGATTCACTCTAGAATATATAAAAAATTTACAGATGTACAGAGACACAGGGAGTATACACATCCACAGTCATACCCTCACAAAGAAGAATTATTAAAGGATGCACTTTGTCATGAAGAACACATAAACAAGTGGGCAAATAAATTCACTAATGCACAAAAAAGTGATAAATTATTGATCTTGAAAGTGTATTTTTTTTTTCATTTTTTATAGCCCCACCTGTGGCATATGGACATTCCTGGATGAGAGGTCAAATTGGAGCTGTAGCTGCAGGCCTATGCAACAGCCATGGCAACACTGGATCTGAGTTGCATCTGCAACCCATGTTGTAGCTTAAGGCAATGCTAGATCCTTAGTTCACTGAGCAAGGCCAGGGATCCAAACTGCATCCCCACAGAGACCATGTCGGGTCCTTAACCCACTGAGCTGCAATGGAAACTTGCTATTTTTTCAAAGATTTTAAAAAGAAGTGTCTAGATTTTATAAAAATACATTCCAGGGCATGGGTCTGAGATTTTGCTGTGTATATTAGAAAATATATTGAGTATGAATTTAAACAATTATATTGACACCATGAGGATGAAAAAAGTTGTATAGCTCCTAAAATAGCAGAGGTTCTGCTTCAGCGGAAAAGAATATTAAAAAGGAAGAGGTAACTTTGATAAACTACACAGTGAAAGGAAAAAGAAGAAACATGGGGAATTTAGCTTCCTGGAAGAAAAAGGATTGCCAAAAACAAGACCAAAAGCATCCTTTATGCTACTGTCCACAGAAACAAAAAGCAAAAGTCCCTATATTTCAATACCCTGACAGCTCACTCTAAAGAGAAGTCCCATAAATGGTCCCACAAACATCTTTCTAATTGCAAAGGGAAAGAGAATAATTTACAATGGAGAAAGTTGGCAGATTCATCTTTAACCAAGTGATTAAAGTTAATGTCACCAGTAATGAGGCCCATGGTACAATGTCCACCCTGATCTAAGTCACTGTGAATACAGAATCTATTCAGGAACATTCTTGCAAAAAAATACATTACTTGAACCAAGTCCTTAAGATAGATCAGAAAAATCTAATTAAAAGCATATTCTGTATAAGATGATAGTATTCTGTCTACAACAAAGTTCCTTGCCAAATGATTCAGAAAAATAGAGAGGGAAGGAAGACAGAGAGAAAGACAGAGAGGAATATAAGAAAGTTTAAAAACTATAGCAAATACTGTAGAATACTTGACTTTGGGGGAAATGGGTAAAATGTATCTACAGGAAATAAATTATAGTATCCTTGTAATTATCTATTGTTTGAAATTTTATCAAAATAATTTCTTTAATTTAAAAGGAAACTATATAATTGATACTGAAGTAAATCAGTAATCATATATTTTCAAAAAATGTACAGTAAATTATTTAGAGTAGGACTTTAGTGGGGTTTTTAATGAGTTATTTTGGGGTAAAAATTAAAATGAAAATAAATGTAATAACTAATGAATAGAAAGTATAAAAATGAAAAGAGCAAGTAACTCCACAAGAATGCAAATAACAAGGGACTTATAGGCATTAATATATACTCAAAAAGTAAAGTGGTTGTAGAAGAAGAATAATTCTATAAAGTATGATATTATTGGTAGAATGAACATATTTAGATCTTCCTGAATCAATTAGAAAATTAACTTGTTTTTTGAAACATGAAATGAACATTTAAAGCAATCCTTCATTAATAAGTAACAAAAAGTATTGATAAATTAAAAATGTTAATTAACCATATTATTAAAATGAAATTAATTTAAAATTGATAATCAAAACTATAAATGTTTTAGTATGTTTATAGATTTAAACATGCAATCCTAAAAACATTATTTATGAATTTATGTTCACATTAAGATTATTCAAATAATTTATAGAAAAATATTGTAGGCCTCTTTCATTTATAAAAATAAGTGTAAATATTTTGGGTGAACCTTAAATTTATGAGTTTGGAAAACAACATATATGATTAGTACTTAAAAATCCATCACTAATGTCTGCCTTCTAGTCCAACATGTCAAGTCATTGCTCCTATGCTTATAAACAAGGAAAAAGCTGAAAACTTGAAAATCAACTCTTCTGAAAGGATCAGAGAACTGAAGTCACAGGACAAGTACCCATTTTATGAACTGAAGATATAGGTAGAAAAAGGGAACCATAGTTCGCTGGGAGGAAAAACCATCACTGGAACCAGTATTGCGTAGGGATATGTAAAGGCTAATTGACTAATTGCTGTAGATTAAACATGGACAAACTTGAGAAGTTACAAATTCATGGAGGAAGAGTCTTTTGGGGACCCCCCAAATTTTCATAAATTTAACTCTCAAAATTCCTGCCAGTTGCAAACTTTAGGAATTGGAGAAAAATTACCTCAAGCTTCTAACAGAGGTAGAGTTAAAGCAACCATTTAGAAATATGCTTGGAGGGAGTTCCCTTCTTGGCTCAGTGGTTAATGAACCTGACTAGGACCCATGAGGATGCAGATTCAATCTCTGGCCTTATTCAGTGGGTAAAGGATCCAGTGTTGCTGTGAGCTGTGGTGTAGTTTGCAGGTGTGGCTCAGATCCTGTGTTGCTGTGATCTGTGGTGTAGGCTGGCAGCTACAGCTCTGATTCAACCTCTAGCCTGGGAACTTCCATATGCCATGGGTGTGGCCCTAAAAAGCCAAAAAAAAAATATGCTTGGAGTGTTTCATTTTCCTTAACAAGGTCCTGATTGTGATGGACATTGTTATACTAATTTACTAGCACAAATTTTACTGGAGCTTAACTCAAGTGAAAAAAGGAAACCACCAATTCTATCCCCCTTGAATCTTCCCATCTCACAGTTAAAAAATAAATAAAATTTTAGAAGTAGTTGTGAATGTCACAGGACAGTGGCACAGTGGCTCACTAAAGACAGAACTAATCACAGGATTATGGAAGCTTCTTCCCTGCACTTTACCACACCAGATCCTTCAAAGTAATAGAGTATTGGAGTTCCTGTTGTGGCTCAGTGGGTTATGAGCCTGACTAGTATCCATGAGAACATGGGTTCAATCCCTTGCCTTGCTCAGTGGGTTAGGGATCTGGTGTTGCTATGGCTGTGATATAGGCCAGCAACTGCAGCTCTGATTTGATTCAGCCTCTAGCCTGGGAACTTCCATATGCCACATATGCAGCATGAAACAGAAGAAAGAAAACAACAACACAGTATTACAGCAGAAAAATCTGCAAGGTTCTAAACCTATATAAGAAGGAGTCTCCAGGGAAATATCGAGACATCAAGGGAGACAAAAAGGAGAAAAGAGGAAATTGAGGCCTCTGATATATGCAGCCTAATTCCTACCCAGGTAGACATAAAACCTCACAATAAAGACCTACTTACCTCAGTTTCTTTTCTTCAGTATGCTATGTATATCATACAACAAAAATTTACTAGCCATATTGGAGTTCCCATTGTGGCTCAGTGGTTAATGAATCTGACTAGGAACCATGAGTTTGTAGGTTCGATCCCTGGCCTTGCTCAGTGGGTTGAGGATCTGACATTGCTGTGAGCTGTAGTGTAGGTTGCAGATGTGGTTTGGATCCCACATCTGTGGCTCTGGCGTAGGCCAGTGGCTACAGCTCCGATTAGACCCCTAGCCTGGGAATATCCATATGTTGCTGGAGTGGCTCTAAAAAAGGCAAAAAGACAAAAAAAAAAAGTACTAGCCATATTAAAAGGCAAAAATTACAAATAAATAAATAAATAAATAAATAAAGGAATAGTGCAAATTTCAGTGCCAGACTAACATATGCAGAAATTTTCAAATTATTAGGGCAGAAATTTAAAATACCTATGATTAAAATGCTAATTGCTCTAATGGAAAAAAAAGGTGGACAACATGCAAGATCAAGCATGTGATATAAGTGGGGAGATAGAAATGCTAAGAAATAATCAAAATAAAATGTTAGAAACAAAACCACTTGTAACAGAAAATAAGAATACTTCAGTAGACCATTCTGTAGACTGCACACAGCTGAGGAAAGAACAGGTGACATATATCAATAGAAATATTAAAAAGAAAAAGAAAAATGACTGAAAAAAATGGATAGAATATCCAAGAACTCTGAGGCAATTACAAATGGTGTAATACACACTAAAAACATGATATGTAATAGAAAAAAATTGGTATATTTGGAAATACTTCATTAAAATTATAAACTTCTGCTCTTTGAAAAATGCTGTCCAGAGAGTAAAATGACATATAGTCTATGGACTATGAAGAAATATATGAACCCACAATAAAGAACTGGGGTCAAAAATACAGAAAGAACTCTTAAAACTCAAAAATTAAAAAAAAATTACAAATGAGTAAAAGATATGAACCAACAGCTTAAGGAAAAAGATATGTAAATCAAAATTAAGCATATGAAAAGATGCTCAACATTCTATCTTCTTAGGAAATTCCAAATTAACTTTGTGATACCTGTACCCACCTATTAGAATGGCTAAAATCTAAAACATATAAAAACTAAATGCTGGTGAGTATGTGGAGCAGTGTGAATTCTCATTCATTGCTGGTAGGAGTGCAAAATGGTACCCAGTTCACCTTCTGTTAGTTTCTTGCAAAGCTTGGTATCAATTTATCACACAACTTTGCAGTCATTTTCCTAGATATTTAAACAAATGAGTTGAAAATATATGTCCCCACAAAAATCTGCCTATGAATGTTGGTAGCAGTTTTACTCATAACAGTCAAAATTTAGGGACAACCAAGACATCCTTCAATAGATGAATCTGTTAAAATAAAAATGGGCTATGTAAAGACATTGCAAAAACTTAAATGTTCATTTGCGAGGGCTGCAGAGTGGATGCTTTAAATAACAGTAATTTATTTTGTCGCCATACTGAGGGCTGGAATCCAGTATTAAGGTATCAGGAGATTTGATTTCTCTTCAGATAACGGTCCCTGTCTTTTCTCTGTGTCCCAAGCTTTCCTCCCTGTTTTCATAGCCTTGGTGTTTTCCTATTCTTATAAGGACACAAGTCCTATTGGATTAGGGCTGCATCCTTATGACCTCATTTAACCTTAATACCTCTCTAAAGGCCATATTTACTAATACAGTCATATTGGAAGTAAGGACTTCAACATATGAATTTTGTGGGACACACATCAACATACAACTAAGAAAGTCCAGTCTAAGCAGCTGCATAATGTGTGATTTCCGCTATGTAGTATTCTGGAAAAGGCAAAACTGGAGACATAGTAACAGGATCATTGTTTGCTGGGTTCAGGTGAATGGCATGGGATGAATATGTGAAGCACAAGTCATTTCTGAAGCCTGAAATTATTCCCAATCAATCTGTATTGGTGTATAAATATCATTATGCATTTGTCAATACCTATAGAACTATACAATGCAAATAATGAAGTGTAATGTAAACTATGGACTTCCTTTATAATAATGTATCAATATTGGTTCATCAATGGTAAAAAAAAATGTACCACATAATGCAAGGTGTTAATAATAGCGAATACTATGTGGAGGGTAGAAGGGTGTATAGGAACTCTGAGTACATGCTGTGCAATATTGTTATAAACCTAAATCTGAACAAAGTCTACTACTGAAAAATAAATCAATACCGCAAACTAGATTTTTTTTTCTTTTTAGGGCCACATTTGTGGCATACGGAGTTCCCAGGCTAGGGGTCAAATCAGCTACACCTGCCAGTCTACACCACAGCCACAGCAATGTGGGATCTGAGCCACATCTACAGCCTACAGCACAGCTCAAGGCAACACTGGATTCCCAACCCACTGAGCGAGGCCAGGGATCAGACCTGCATCCTCATGATATTAGTCAGATTCATTTCCACTGTGCCATAATGAGAACTCCAAAATACATTTTTATGTGAGAAATGCAAGAATGTTCACTTAGAGTTTTTATAAGGAAGAACACTGCCATGATTAACTTATCCTACATGTAGAACAAATTGTAAAAAGTAAATATTAATTCATGACCAGGTTTTAATTTACAAACAAGAAGTAATCTTAACTCAATCACCATTTCTTACGTGCAATAGTTACCAAATACCATACATCTTGGTTAATGTCATTCCCATCAAATCCATAAACACACAACATCTGACCACAGACTGTGTTTGTTTACTGTCAAATTGGAGGTGACAATCAATGAAATAAGACATTTAGAGTTTTCAAATAAAAATGGAATTCATTAAGAAAATTTATGTTTAGAGAAAATATTGTCTATGTGGGAACCACAGGTGGAAATATAGACTATAAGAAATAATAAAATAATTGCTTAAGTATATGGTCAGCATTAAAATTTTAAATTAAAAAAATCCATAGCCTTATTGGATATCAATAAGAAAATATAGGAGAAAAATATTAGGGTAGATCCTGGGAAATGAAATAGGAATCTTCAGGGTTCTTGTTACTTACACACACACCCACACACACACCCACACACACACACACGTCACAATGTGAAATGGTGGATATTTAATTAACTTGATTGTGGTAAGTATTTCACAATGTATATGTACATCACATTGTACATTTTAAATTTACACACATTTTAATTATCAATTATATCTCAATAAAGCTTTAGAAAAATCCCACAGAAATATTAATTTAAAAATGACATAATGGTATTTCTCGAATGGCATTTGGAAGAGGCTGGCTACCCTCCCAAGGGTAGAGCTCACTGACTTGTGAAGACAGAAATAAGAATGCCTACTGTTCTAGTAAACTAACACAATAATTTAGATTTTGATGCCACTATGTTTCTATGTGTGTTGCCTCTATGTGTCTTTGTGTGTGCATATGTATACATATGTAATTTTTGCTTTTTTAATTCTTTTAAAGTATACAATTCAAAAAGGCAAAATAAATTACAGTTTTATTGAAATACAGGTGCTGCAATATTGCGTCAGTTTCAGGTGTACATCAAAGTGATGCAGTGATTGATATATATATGTTATACATGTGGAATAGATGTATTTTATATATTTAAAATATATAAAGAGTACTCTCTCTCTATTTTTTTGCAGTCTCTTCCATTATAGGTTATTTAAAGCTATTAAGTAATGTTCCTCATATGTAATTTTTAAAAATAAAAAATATCACATGTATTAGAATCTAAATTTAACACCATTTAAAAATAACTAGAGTGGATTATTTTAGTTTAAATTTGTTTTCTTTATATACAGAATCTGGTATAATGTGTTCTACATAGTAGAAGAAAAAGTAATCAAAACTAATCACTTTGTGAATATTTATCTTCATTTAGTTCCTCTGTAGTAACTGAAATACTTGAAGCTAAGATATATTCACATGGAAGATTAATTTAGTGGACTTCTACCCTTAATTTTTAATTTAGGGTCAATTTACAAAATTATGCTATATCTGCCAAAGTTTTATGCATTTTGTAAAAGAGAACTAAAAGTTTCTATCCAAATTAAAGGGACTTTAGCTGTGTTTTTAAGAGAGAAGACTTATTATCTATCTTTAAGTTTATCCACATGCATGTGCTTTTGCAATGTCCACAGTTACTCTAACATTTCAGGCTTATAAGAGAAAAAAAAATTAATTTTTACCACCTTGAAATTACATTGTCTCTGGACTTTTTGATAATAATACTCAAAGATATTTTCAAGAGTATATTATTTCCTTTTATATTTTCTGGGGAAAATAAAGAAAGTCTACTTTAGCCCACTGTTCACAAATTTCTCTACATCAATTTGCCAAAATCTTAAGTACAATAAGGTAGAGCTGACCTCTTTTCTCTGTCTTTCATTATCTCTTGCTTCCAAAAGAAACAACAATAATAAGCAGTATGCCAGGGGAATGTTAAAAGGTGTCAAATCATCAGCTTTCCATCCCTTATTTTTACAAATCTGAAATCCAGATGGAAGGAGAGTACATTGTATTACCATGTATTTAACATGACAAAGTAAAGAGATCTGAAACTGGAAATGGGAACATTGATTGACCTTTAAATATAATTATCAGGCTGTTTCTATCTATAAGGCTCACACTGACACTTTAGATCCTGAAACACTAGTGGCTTAAGAGGCTGGAGTTAAGACATGATAAATGTAATTTTATGAAACTGTAAATATAAAATTCATCTATTTTAAGGTTGTGATTCATGAGTTACAGTTCAATTATCTCCATCTTTATTGTTTAGTCAATATGCACTTTACCTCTTGTCACTGGAAGCAGAGATAAAACCATCACATTAAAACACTACTGTGACACCAGAATGTATTTATTGAAACATTTCAATAAAGTTTTAATAACATTTCTTTTCCATATTAATTGAAATGGTGTCAGATGATATACTTTTGAGTGGGTAAACATAACAAGAACTCTCTATTTTGGGGTGCAGCATGGTACTTATTTTTGGAGGGAACTATTTAGTGTCAGTTGATCAGTTATAAGTTGTCTTTATTTACCTGGATGGCATTTACACTCATTTAGAAGGCAATCCTCATTTTTAAGGGTAAGCTTTATAAAACTGTAAAAGGCATCTTACTATGATGAAAGATTAGACTATTTTTCTCATGAGAGTCTATCAAAATGTAGTTTCAGACTGAATTTTAGGATAATCAAACTTGTGAACGTGCTTCAACAGTCAATTGGTGAAGCACTGTGACACCATAGGTGTATTTCATGAAGAATTTTGAACCTGAAAAGCTACTAAGTATCCCAGTCAGTAACATTCTCTATAATGAATCCCAAGGCATATTATATCATTGGGGTATAAATACATACAGCAGGGCCTGTCAAACACTTGACTAAGAAGAAGTTCTAAGTCTTTCTGAATTTCAGCAACCTTTGTTACATGGTAGCATCATTCACATTTTGTGAATTTCTCACATCTCTGACTTCTGTCTTTGATACTATTAATTTTGATCTTGCCTTTTGTCATCTGGTGAGCATTCCCATTCTTTGTCCTGATGGCTTCCTTCTGTTATCATCTGTTAGGAGGATGGAAAACGATATTTCAAAGAAATGCACTGAGAGGATATATAATTCATTTAGAAAGTCTCTATGTCAAAATTACTTTAAAAAGCGTATTAAATGATTTACTCAAGCAAAATCTGAGCCAGTACAGAATGCCCTTTAAGATAAAATAGCTATGACCATCATCTATGGGGCAAATATGACACATTTATATATTTATTAAAATTATAATTAGAGATAAAAATTCACTAAATTTAAATACTTTTTCTTAGATTTCAATTCTGACAGTAAAATAATTACATGATATTTCTAAGAAGTATCCAATTTAAATGAAGAATAGTACTATTCTCCTAAAGTCCTATATTCTCTCTTTTTTTTTTTTTGTCTTTTTGCTATTTCTTGGGCCGCTCCCGCGGCATATGGAGATTCCTAGGCTAGGGGTTGAATCGGAGCTGTAGTCTCCAGCCTAGCCAGAGCCACAGCAACGCGGGATCCGAGCCTGTCTGCAACCTACACCACAGCTCACGGCAACGCCAGATCGTTAACCCACTGAGCAAGGGCAGGGACCGAACCCGCAACCTCATGGTTCCTAGTCGGATTCCTTTGAGCCTGTCTGCAACCTACACCACAGCTCACGGCAATGCCGGATCATTAACCCACTGAGCAAGGGCAGGGCCCGAACCCGCAACCTCATGGTTCCTAGTCGGATTCCTTAACCACTGTGCCACGACGGGAACTCCAAAAGTCCTATATTCTTATTTTCCTTCCTTTCTTTCCTCCTTCCTTCCTTCTTTTCTTTTTTCTTTTCTTTTTTTCTTTCTTTCTTCCCTTCTCTTTCATCAAAAGTTTATTGAATGCTTACTATATATGCCAGATAGTTTTAGATTCATAATAATAATCCTAGTACTAATTATAATAACAAAAGATTTCTGCCATGTGGAGCTTATGTTTAGTTTGGGATGGTAGAGAAATCTATAATAAATAATAAAAGGCATAGTAAATTCGACAATGATATGTAGTACCGAATAAAGGAAAAGCAAAGCAAGTTAATCATGATTGTTAGTGTAAGGCAGGCATGATCATTTATAGTGGTCCATCAGGTGGTCAGGATAAGCTTCATGGGGAAAGTGAGATTTATGAAAGTACAAAAATGAGATCAGTGAGTCATCCAGGCAAGTATCCGAGGGATACAGTATATATTAAGGGTGTTCTCCATGGCTGGTGTCTCTGAAAAAGAACCATAATCTATCATTTGGCTACAAATGTTTCTCTCTCCCCATATCTAGCAAAGTGTTAATGGGTTGTCAGCATGATACAGTGTCAGGAAATTAATTTTTGGGTCAGAGATTCTTCAGTTTGCATATCTCTTTGCCTACCTACCAGCTGGTTAAGTGTAGACAATGATTCAGTCCTTGTGAACCTCAGTTTCCTTAAATATGTCACCATGACACTCAATTTCATGGGCCTTCAGGACAAGTAAATTTAAAACATTCAACATATGGAGGCAGTAGAATTGCACTGGAGTGGCAAAATGTGACATGCTAATTCAAGCTTATATGATGCTAAGCTGTGCTTGGTGGGAATTGGAATAAGTAAAGTTACCTCTGGAATTTTTCTGTGATATTTACTATTCAGAAATATACATATTATCATTTCCTCACACAACATTAATCTCTTCTTCTGGTGTTCTCAGAATAGAATGAGTGATCATCACTATGATAGAATCACTTAAATAAACCTATTTAATGCATTTAAAAATTTATCCCCTAAGTTATTAGTTTTAAGGAGTATTTTCTGAGTGACCTACTTTCCTTCTCAAAACTACCAAGAAACATAGAATTACAGGATACTTACTTATTCATATAAAAATGTTCTTGTCATGCATCTGCCAAGGAGGGTCTCAGGTATACCCTGGAAACTGCTTAGGTCCTTCAGCCTTTGTATATCCAGGTACCACAGATACACCTGGAGATGTGTGGCTGCCACTTGCCTGAGTGCTTTGATTTCATTCTTATTGTTATCTCTACAGGACACAACTCAATTATGAGAAAATCATCTTTAGTATCTGTTTTACAGGTACACCAAGTGAGGAGTCAACAGAAAGTCTTCTTAAAGAGCATAGCGTCTGGCTGAAGTTACTTTTCCACAATGATCACTAAATTCTGGGATGGTATTGACAAAGTCAGTCAACTTTCCAAAGACTCCTTTCCAAATTTATGGAGGGAAAAATAATTCCAGTCCATCTCCTTAATGGTAATCTTTTGAAGTATTTTTATATCAGTTTCTTTTTTAAAATTTTGAACAAATAATTTTTTTGGCTGCAGCTGGAGCATGTGGGACCTCCTTGGGCCAGGGATTGAAAGAAACTGTGTCACAGTAGTGACCCAAGCAGCTGCAGTGACAATGCTGGATCCTTAACCCCTTAACCTGATTTGCCATAATAGAACTCCTTGAACAAATAAATATCATACCTCTTGATTCTTGTTTCCTAGAGTTTTTTGATACTAAGCTTTCCCAGTGGTACTCCCTTAATGCAATCCTTTGCATCCATATTCAGTTTTGTTTTAATTACTCCTTTTTCTCATTCCTTCTTTCTCATCAGCTCCTTTGCTAAACATGCTAAGGTAATTCAATGGGGAAATTACATTCATTTCAACAAGTAGTATAGAATTATATAATATCAACACAGAAAAAATGAGTTTCAAAAGTCACTTCATGGGAGTTCCCATCATGACTCAGTGGAAACGAACCTGACTAGTATCCATGAGGACACATGTTCAATCCCTGGCCTTGCTCAGTGGGTTAAGGATCCAGAGTTATTGTGAGCTGTGGTGTAGTCTGCAGATGTGACTTGGATCTGGCATTGCTGTGGCTGTGGTGTAGGCTAACAGCTACAGCTCCGATTCAACCCCTAGCCTGGAAACCTCCATATGCCACAGGTTGGTCCTAAAAAGACAAAAAAAAAAAAAGTCATTTCATAGAGTTCCTGCTGTGGTGCAGCAAAGACCTTGTCTTTGCAGCAACACAGGTTAGACCCTTGGCCTGGAGCAGTGGGTTAAGGATCCAGTATTGCTGTTGCTGTGGTGTAGGTCACAGTTGTGGCTTAGATTTGATTGCTGGCCTGGGAATTTTATATGTTGTGGGTGTGACAAAAAAAAAGAAAAGGAAAGAAAAGTCACTTCAAGCCATAACTGAAACTTTAGTTGAAATGGACCATGGCAGGTTTACCATGTGACTCAGTGGATTAAGGAGGTGTAGCAAAAAAAAAAAAAAAAAGATAATTTCCTTAAGATCCCCAATACTGTCCTATACATTCCATACTACCTATTTTAGTGTTTAAATGATACATAATGCGGCTCCTGTATACTTTTACAGAATTGTCATTAATTATACCCCAGTACATGCTCTATGCTTTGACTTTAGGTAGCTAAATTTATTGATTAGTTCTTTTGAAACACTCTTCTAAGCACTTTGTGTATAATTTTTTGTGTATATTACTATATTGAGAAAATCATAACTGTATTAAATACAAACATCAGTATTCCAGTTTTACAAATAAGATAACTAAGCTCAGAAACTTGCTCAACATCACAGAAAATAAATTTTAGGCCTTCAGATGTCACCTGGCAGTCTGCTTCAGAGCCACAGTGTTCTAACATGATTTGGTAGTCCCTTGAAACAACGTGCATCATATTTTGAATAAGCTGTGAAAAAGAGCTTAAAGAAATGAAAAAAAATTCATTTAAGAAAGGCTATTAAGCTGTTTAAGGTTTGTGTTTCTCCTTCACAAAGAATAAGAATAATATTAAATGCTTTGCCAAAATCTTATGTCTACTGGAGGGATTAAATTACTTAGCAAATATTGGTAGTCTCTAACTTGACATATGATACAAAAATCATAGATATCATTAACATCACTTTAGCTTATAATGTTAAAAATACTCCTAACCCACAGCTGTAGAAAAATAAGAGTGGTTCTCATTTTCTCTTAGAGTTTTCAAAGAAATTACTTATAATTTGAATTAATAAATATTGAAACAGGAGATTAAACATTTTTCATTATGTTTGTTTCCATTTTTCTTCAAATTTGTACAGTTTGATTATAATTTTGTCAAATAAATTCAAAGATTACTTATCTCTGTTTTATTTTCAATCTTAGTTGCAAATGCAAAATTCAGTGAACTAATTATTACTTCGAAATGTTTAAATTGCTATTAAAACTAATATGAAGATCGATTAAAGTCTTAAATATTAATGTATATATCAGCTACATAAATTGTCATGATATAGTAGCTTCTATACAACGTTGCTTAGAAAATAGTTTTTTTAAGTTTTAATGTATAACTAGACCATTGAAATCAATTTATGTCAAGCAATAAGTTCTTTCACAAAGAGCACAAGCCTGTATTTAATTTTGAAGAATAATTAATACTATTGATCTTTAGGAGTTCCTGTCGTGGTTCAAGTGATTAATAAATCCAACTAGGAACCATAAGGTTGAGGGTTTGATCCCTGGCCTTGTTCAGTGGATTAAGGATCCAGTGTTGCCATGAGCCGTAGTATAGGTCACAGACATGGCCCAGATCTGGTGTTGCTGTGGCTCTAGTGTTGCCACCAGCAGCTACAGCTCCGATTAGACCCCTAGCCTGGAAACCTCCATATGCCATGGGAGCGGCCCTAGAAAAGGCAAAAAGACAAAAAAATAAAGAATACTATCGATCTTTACATAACGTATGCAAATATTTATATCATATGGCATTTAAAAAATTGTCTATTTCAAATATTTTAATCCATTGCATAGTAGTTTAAATATAACAGGTTTGATTTTTAAAAAAAAATGTTTTTCTGCTGATAAGGGGTTATAAAACTAATTTGAATATTTGCAGCAGAAATTTATCAAAGACAATTGAATTAAAGTATGTTTAAAGTGCAAATTTTGCATAATGTGGTAAATACTGAAAAATTTATTAACATGTCTCCTTTTTTCTTTTAGGTTTACACTTTAAAATATCATAATTTCTTCACATTTTCATGCAGGGTCAAGAGTTCTTTGAAATATTTATAAATTCTTGACACCATGGCTACATTAATTTCAAACTTGGCTAAAATATAATGTACTTTACTTAGAAAAACCACTAATTTTACCATCAGGATTTTTTTTTTCCATAAACTATTCTCACTTCCAATATTTTGGTTATTTTGATTTCTGCTACACCATCCAGAAGTGGTAGTGGAAATTATGAGAAGAGGTCCCATTGTTGTAAGTATTTTGAAGGATGGGTTGAATGTGGGATATGTAAAAAAGAGGAATTATGGATAATTTTAAAGAAATATCAATTAGAAAGATGGAGTAAATATTTTTGAAATGTGAAAATAATGCAAGGTTTGAAGTTTAATAATTAGGAAGATTAGGATAAACATAATTATATGGTCATCCCCCATAGATAGAGAAAAATAATTTTTTACAATCCAATGTCTGTGAAAGGTATAATGAAAACAATTCTCTTCACAGGGTAGAGGATTGTTTAGAGGTTTTATGAAATGTTCAAGGGATGGAAAATAAGTAATTTATTTGTATGATACTGGAATTCGGGGAAACATCTTATTGGTCTATAAAATTAAAAATCATCAGCAGAGGCCGAGCAAGATGGCTGAGGAGTAAGAGGTCACACAAAACCTCTCCCACAGACACATCAAAAAAAGACTTCTACATGTAATACTACTTGCAGAGAACATCAACTGAATGCTGGCAGAAAAACTTAAACCTCCAAAAAGGACAAGAAACTCTTGACATAACTGGGTAGAACAAAAGAAAAAAGAGAGAGAAAAGGAATCAGGAAAGGACGAGTATTCCCAAGAGGGAGCCGGGAAGGAGAAAAGGAACCCACCTCCTGGGAAGCCACCTGATGAAAGATCGGATGAGTCAATGGGACCTCAAAGTCACCAAGAAAAGCAGAGAGGCTGGACTGAGAACAGCAAATCAGAGTGAGAGCTGCACAGATCATCTGAACCACTGGCCTGGACACCACAGCCTGAGATGCTCTGGTAGGGGATGGGCGACCAAGACTCAGGGTCTAGAGGTCAGTCCCAGGGAGAGAACTAGGGATGGAATGAGGGGCTAAGGAGCGGTGTGCAATGGGCTAAGGAGGGGAACGCCATGGCAGAGAGAACCTGGGAAAAGTTCCGGACACACAGGAGAGGCAAGATGCCATTGTTCGGGACAGTTGAGGAGGATGGGTGGGGCACCATAGGAAACACTTGCTTCAGATCATGCGATTGCCTGTGGGATCAGAGGGTTGGGTGGCTCTGCAGAGGCTACGGGTGGCGAGAAGCCTCTTGCTTGTTTAGGGGAGATTAGGCACTTCTTGTGCAGGCTACCAGTGGCCAGGCACCTATTGTGTGGGCTAAGGGCATAAGGGGGCTAATTGTGACATGGTGCCTCTTGCACAATCTACAGGTGGCAGGGACAGAGGCCAGAGGGAGGCATGTCTTGCCACCACAGGGGGCCTGTGGGTGGGATCCACCAGCGACCCCAGTCACCTCAGGGATTAGTAAAAGAGAAAAGAAGAGAGCATTGCAAAAAAGCACCATACACTGTTGCTCTCACTCCCCTGGGAACACACCCACCCTGCAAATGCTCTGGGTGATGCCCAGACACTTGGTCACTGTCCTTTTGCAAGACCCTACAAACTAGAAGCAACTGGTGCCACACCTCCTGCTTAGGTTAAGTGGGACAGGGTGCTTGTGTGGTCTGCAGGCGGCAGGGGCAAACCACCACAGTTATCCCTGATGCCAGAGGTGTGCATGGCCCACTGCCATTGGAGATATCTGAACAAAAATCACTTGCCGCCCCATTCACCTAAAGGGCACCACAGAGGAGGGCATTGTGACCAAACACCACCTGTTGGTGCTCTCACACCCCCGGGAACACCCCCCCCCCTGCTGCTGCCACTGCCAAATGTTCTGGGCAGTACCCACATGCCTGATCTCTGTCACTTTCCAGGATCCTGCAACTAGGAACATCTTTAACAACACCTCATATGTGGGCTAAGTGAAACGGGTTGCTTCATGCATGGTCTACAGGTGGTGGGGGCCAACTACCACAGTTATCACTGATTCTAGAGATGGACATGGCCTGTTCCCAATAGGGGCCCCTGAACAGGCACCACCTGCGGTTGCAGTCACCTCAGAGGAGGCCATTGCAATCAAACACAAGCTGTTGTTGCTCACTCTCCCCTGGGAACTCAGGCACCCTGCTGCTGCTATTGCCAAATGATCTGGTCACCTTGAGGATCTGCCTAGGGCTTATGACCACTTCCCATGGCCCTGCAACCAGGAGTAGCCTGAGCCACCTTCCTACAGGTCCTTGCTGCTATTGAGAGCCCAACAACCAGGCACTGACTGTTGGCCCTACACATTAGCTCCTTCTCCCTGAACACACAATGAGCATCCTGGGAACAACAGCCTGCTCACACCAAAGAAAGAGACAGGGAATATTCAAACTCCCACACCAAAGGTAAATAGTACCCTGCCCCCCCCCCAAAAAAAAAACAATATGAAGGGGTATTGTTGCATAGAAGAAGCCGTACAAGACTACAGTTTGGCTTCCCCAAACTCACAGAAAAAGAAAAACCCAAGCAAGGTGAAGAAGCACAGAAAAGATTCCCAGTTAAAGGAACAAGAGAATTCACCTAAAGCAGTCAACAAGGAACCAGACCTCTGCAGTCTCACAGACATTGAGTTCAAAAGGGAGGTATTGAAAATACTGAAGGCATTAAGAGAGTCTATGAATAGTAATGCAGATTCCTTTAGCAAGGCACTAGAAAATAGAAGGAGGAGCCAGTAAAAAACTAGAAAATTCATTTGCAGAGATACAAACTGAGCTTAAGGCAACCAAGAGTAAAATGAATAATGCAGAGGAATGAATTAGTGGAAGATAAAATAATGGAGCTACCCAAGTGGGACAGCAGACAGAAAGCCAAATGAAAAAACATGAAAGCAATGGAAGAGACCTAGGGGATGATATAAAGCAGGCCAATCTATGCATAATAGGAATTCCAGAAGGAAAAGAAAAAGAAAAGGGGGTTGAAAATGCATTTGAAGAAAGTACGGCTGAGAACTTTCCAAATCTAAGGCATACTGCTATCACGATACAGGAAGCACAGAGGGCCCCAAACAAGCTGAACCCAAACAGGCCCACACCAAGACATATGATAATGAAAACGGCAAAAGTTAAAGACAAAGAGAGGATTCTAAAGGCAGCAAGAGAAAAGCAAAGCATTAATTACAAGGGAACCCCCATCAGGCTATCAGCTGATTTCTCTACAGAAACACTACAGACCAGAAGGGAATGGCAAGATACATTTAAAGTGCTGAAAGAAAAAAAAAAATTGCAACCTAGAATACTCTATCCAGCAAGAATATCATTTAAATTAGAAGAGGACATAAAGAAATTCTCCAACAAACAAAAGCTAAAAGAGTACAGCAACACTAAACCCATTCTAAAAGAAATACTGAAAGGCCTTTGCTAAATTAAAAAAATAGATAAATAAAAATGAGAGCGAGAAAGAGAAAAGAGGAATTAGGATGGAGGAAACCACAACTGGAAAGCAATCACTTAAATAAGCCCGCATACAGATCTATACATGAAGATGTTGAAAAAAAAAAAAAGAAGACATCAAAATCATACAATGCAGGGAAGGAAAGTAAGAAAATATAGATTCTATTTTTTAATTTTAATGATGTGTCTGAACCTATATGACTATTAGGCAAAAGCAAGCAGATATAGGAAGGGCTTAGCATGCTTAAAAACAGGGCAACCCCAAAGCAACATCAAACATTACATTCACAAAGACTGAAAAGAAACGTCCTCGAGCATAAAATACATGGAAACCATCCAACCCAACAAAGAAAAGAAGAAAGGAGAAACATAGAGTCAATGGGAACACAAGGTTTCAAATGGCAATAAATACGTATCTCACAATAATCACCTTAAATGTCAATGGACTAAATGCCCCAATCAAAAGACACAGAGGGGCAGATTGGATAAAAAGGCAAAAACCTTCAATCTGCTGCCTACAAGTAACTCACCTTAGAGCAAAGGACACATATAGATTGCAAGTGAGGGGATGGGAAAAGATAGTTCATGCCAATGGACCAGACAGGAAAGCAGGAGTTGCAATACTCGTATCGGACAAAATCGACTTTAAAACGAGGGCCATAAAGAAAGACAAAGAAGGACACTATTTAATGGTTAAAGGAGCCGTTCAAGAAGAGGATATTACAATTGTCAATGTACAGGCCCCTAATATAGGAGCACCCAGATACCTCCAACAAATACTAACAGATATAAAAGGAGAAATTGATGGGCATACAATCATAGCAGGAGACTTTTCACACCCCATTCACAACAATGGACAGATCCTCTAGAGAGAAAATCAATTGGGCAACAGAGATCCTAAAGGACACAACAGAAAAGATAAATGAATCGGCATTTTCAGGACATTACATCCAAAAAACTCAGAATATACTTTCTTCACAAGTGCCCATGGAACATGCTCAAGAATTGATCACATACTGGGGCACAAAGCTAACCTCAGCAAACTGAGGACTATAGACATTATTTCAAGTATGTTCTCTGACCACAATGGCATGAAACTAGAAATCAACCCCAGGAAAAGAAATGAGAAAAAACTCACGACATGGAGACTAACTTACGACATGGCTACTAAAAAACCAATTGGTCAATGAGGAAATGAAGAAGGAAACTAAAATATACCTTGAGACAAATGATAATGAAGACACATCCACTCAAAATCTATGGGATGCTGCAAAAGCAGTGCTCACAGGGAAGTTCCTAGCAATACAGGCCTTCCTCAAAAAAAAAGAAGAAAAATCTCAAAACGACAACTGAACACAACACCGAAATGAATTAGAAAAAGAAGAACAAAACCAAACCTAAAGTCAGCAGAAGGAAGGAAATCATAAAGATCAAAGAGAATATCCATTAAATAGAGATTCAAAAAACAACTGAAGAAATCAATGAAACCAAGAGTTGGTTCTTTGAAAAGGTGAGCAAAATTGACAGACCTCTGGCTAGACTCACCAAGAAGAGGAGGACAAAAACCCCAAATAACCACATTCAGGAATGAAAAAGGAGAAGGCACAGCAGATACGACAGAAACACAAAAAACCAGGAGAGAATACTATGAACAATTGGAGGCCAACACATTTGACAACCTGGAAGAAATGGACACCTCTCTAGAGATTTACAGCCTGCCAAAACTGAATCAAGATGAAATAGATCAACTGAACAGACCGATCACTAGAAATGAAATTGCATAGGTCATAAAAACACTCCCTACAAATAAAGGTCCAGGACCAGATGGCTTCACAGGTGAATTCTACCAAATGCACAAAGAGGAACTGGTGCCCATCCTCCTTAAACTTTTTCAAAAGGTTGAAGAAGAAGAAGAAACACTCCCAAAGACATTCTGTGATGCCACCATCACCCTACTTCCAAAACCACACAAAGATACCACCAAGAGAGAAAACTACAGGCCAATATCATTGATGAATATAGACACAAAAATTCTCAACAAAATTTCAGCCATTCAAATCCAACAACCTATCAAAAAGATCATGCACCACAACCAGGTGGGATTCATCCCAGGTGCACATGGTTGGTTCAACATACGCAAATCAGTCATCATACACCACAATAACCGACGTCAAAAACCACATGATCATCTCAGTAGATGCAGAGAAAGCATTTGACAAAGTCCAACATCCATTCATGATCAAAACTCTCGCCAAAGTGGGTATAGAGGGAACATTCCTGAACATAATCAAAGCCACTTAATGCAAACCCACAGCAACTGTAATACTCAACGGACAAAAGCTGAACGCTTTCCCACTAAAATCTGGAACAAGACAGGGATGTCCACTCTCACGACTGCTTTTCAACATAGCACTGGAAGTCCTAGCCACAGCAGTCAGACAAAACAAAGAAATAAAAGGCATCCAAATAGGAAGAGAAGAGGTAAAACTGTCAGTGTATGCGGATGACATGATACTATCCACAGAAAACCCTACGGATTCAACCCCAAAACTACTTCAACTGATCAACAAATTCAGCAAAGTAGCAGGCTATAAGGTTAACATTCAGAAATCCATTGCATTTCTATACACTAGCAATGAAATATTGGAAAAGGAATACAAAAATACAATACCTTTTAAAATTGCACCCCCACAAATCAAATACCTGGGAATACACCTGACCAAGCACGTAAAGGACTTGGATGCCAAGAACATTAATCAAGGAAGCATTAATCAAGGAAGCATTAATCTAGGAAACATTAATCAAGGAAATTAAAGAAGATGTCAAGAAATGGAAAGATCGTCCATGCTCCTGGGCTGGAAAAATTAATAGTGTAAAAATGGCCATACTACCCAAAGCAATCTACAGATTCCATGCAATCCCTATCAAATTACCCAGGACATTTTTCACAGGACGAGAACAAGCAATCCAAAAGTTTACATGGAGCCACGAAAGACCCAGAATTGCCAAAGCAACTCTGAGGAACAAAAACCAAGCAGGAGGCCTAACTCTCCCAGACGTCAGGCAATGTTACAAAGCCACACAGTCATCAAGACCGTGTGGTACTGGTACCAAAACCGACAGACACACCAATGGAACAGAATAGAGAACCCAGAGATAAACCCAGACACCTATGGTCAATTTATCTTTGAAAAAGGGGCAAGAGCATAAAATGGGAAAAGGACAGTCTTTTCAGCAAGTGGTGCTGGGAAACCTAGACAGCTGAATGCAAATCAAGGAAACTAGAACACACCCTCACACCATGCACCAAAATAAACTCCAAATGGCTGAAAGACTTAAATATAAGACAAGACACCATTCATCTCCTGGAAGAGAACACAGGCAAAACATTCTCTGACATCCACCTTACAAATATTTTCTCAGGTCAGTCTCCCAAAGCAATCGAAATTAGAGCAAAAATAAACCCATGGGACCTCATCAAACTGAAAAGCTTTTGCACAGCACAGGAAACCAAAAAGACAACAAAAAGACAACTTATAGAATGGAAAAAAATAGTTTCAAGTGATGTAAGTGACAAGGGCCTAATCTCTAGAATACACAAGAACTTATAGAACGCAACAGCAAAAAGCCAACAACCCAATGGAGAAATGGCAAAAGCCCTGAATAGACATTTTTCCAAGGAATATGTGCAGATGGCCAACAAGCACATGAAAAAATGCTCAACATCCCTGATTATTAGGGAAATGAAAATCAAAACTACCATGAGATACCACCTCACACCAGTCAGAATGGCCATCATTAAGAAGTCCACAAACAACAAATGCTGGGAGGGGTGTTGAGAAAAGGGAACCCTCCTGCAGTGTTGGTGGGAATGTAAGGTGGTACAACCACTATGGAGATAAGTATGGAGGTACTTTAGGAATGTATACATAGAACTACCATATGACCCAGCAATCCCACTTTTGGGCATATATCCAGACAAAACTCTCCTTAAAAATGACACATGTTCAGTGCAGCTCTATTCACAATAGCCAAGACAACCTGATGCAACCACTATGGAGATAAGTATGGAGATACCATAGAAATCTACACATAGAACTACCGTATGACCCAGCAATCCCACTTTTGGGAATAAATCTGGAGAAAACTTTCCGTAAAAAAGACACATGAATCCACATGTTCATTGCAGCTCTATTCACAATAGCCAAGACATGGAAACAACCCAAATGTCCATCAACAGACAATAGGATTAGGAAGATGTGGTCTATATACACAACAGAATCCTATTCAGCCATAAAGAAGAACAAAATAATGCCGTTTGTAGCAACATGGATGGAACTAGAGACTCTCATACTGAGTGAAGTAAATCATAAAGAGAAAGAGAAATACCATATGATATCACTTATATATGTAATATAATATAAGGCATAAATGAACCTTTCCCCAGAAAAGAAAGTCATGGACTTGGAGAATAGACTTGTGGTGGGCTAGGCAAATGGGAGGGAGTGGGGTGGATTGGGAGCTTGGGGTTAATAGATGCAGACTATTGCCTTTGGAATGGATTAGCAATGAGATCCTACTGTGTAGTACTGGGAACTATGTCAGGTCACTTATAATGGAGCATGATAATGTGAGAAAAGAGAATGTGTACATTCATGGGTAACTGGGTCACCATACTGTACAGCAGAAAAAATATCGTATTGGGGAAGTAACTATTAAAAATAATTATAAAATTGGTAACCATGAAAAAAAATCATCAGCAGTTAGATGGTATTTAAAATTTTAAGACTAGTTCATCATTCATGATTTCAATTAGAAATTGGGTGTGGATAGATAATTCATAAGACAAATCTAAGGAGGCTAAAAATAATGAGAAAATGGCAATGTAGACTAACCAGTCTAGTTAAATTGGGGAAAGTACAAGAAAAGTGTATTTTACTAAGGTCTAAGTGAAACACTGGTTTAGTTGAGAAAAAAAAAGTGTTAAATAACTTTGGTAAGTCATGTAATATAGTACTGAGAAATGAATTAAAAATAAATAGGAAGAGAATAAAATATAAATCCTTGCATAATTTATTTGAAAATCAAAACGAAGTTAACATAAAGTCAAAAATTTAATTTTAAGATGTACTATAAAAAGATTGAAAAAAATTGATCAGTAAGGATAAAATATAGTAGTGATTAAAGATATCCTCAAAAGGAGGATACTGGAACATTTGGCTTTATGGCTAGACCAAACCAATTCACTGATTGATGTTACTGTTCTCTAATATAAACAGTTCTAGAGTACAGCCAAAATAAAAAGAAGCACAGAAAATCTCTCAAATTTTGTCACTGCACCATTGATAAAAATAACACAGTAGGAAGAAATTTTATAAACACATTTTATGGAATCAAACTTCTTTATTAAATTTTATTTATTTATTTTATTTTGTCTTTTTAGGGCCTCAACCTCTAGGCTAAGGGTCTAGTCAGTGCTATAGCTGCCAGCCTATGCCAGATTCACAGCAATGCCGGATTTGAGCCGCATCTGTGATCTATACCATAGCTCATGGCAACGCTGGATCCTTAACCCACTGAGCGAGGGCAGGGATTGAATCCTCAACCTCTTGGTTCCTAGTCAGATTCGTTTCCACTGCATCATGAGGAGTGCTCCTCCTTTAGTAAATTTTAGATTAAAAGAGTTAATACATGATGTTACAAATCCTATATTCCACAAATATATAAATATAAATATATATGATATGTATATATCATATATATCACACCAAGAAATAAATTCATTTTTCTCACTTTACTAATAAATGCACTAAGAGATTATATTTTTCCTCTCAATATAATCTCTCATAGATGGAGAAAATAATTTTCCATAATTCAATGCCTATTAAAGTCTGGATCAAACACACTAAGATATATAGTAAACTTTTATTTCCTATTGGTTCAGTATCATAAAGAAGTGGACATAAACAGATGTTACAGTGAATTTAAGGGATTATTCTGAGTTTTAAATAAATACTTCATTCCTTGGAATTAAAACATCAAAACCAATAAAATGTGAAATGCTGAGTAAGGAAAATTTTTAAATGAAAGTATTTTTAGGCATACTAATAAGAGGGCTCATTTTCACTTGAAATCTTGCTTTCCAAATACATATATTCTGGCTTTTTGAAATCCATACCAAATGTTACTATTTGATTCAAAGCATTTATCACATTCTTGGTACAATAACCCAAATCTGTGCACCTCACCCCCCTGTAAAATGGCTTTATTGTTGAGAAGCAATGTTGTATAGGACACCAGAGTAAATAAGAGGAATTCTGAGAAGGTAATGGTAGTATAGAAATGAATTAAAAATCTTACCAAATAAAATTACTAGGATAAGAAAACCAAAACTCGGAGTTCCCATTGTGGCTCAGAGGGTTATGAACCCAACTAGTATCATATCTGTGAGTTTGGGGATTTGATCCCTGTCCTCACTCATTAGGGCTAAGGATCTGATGTTGCTGCAAGCTGTACAGCTTGGATCTGCATTGTTGTGTCTGTGGCATAGGCCTCAGCTGCAGCTCTGGTTCAGTCCTAGCCTGGAAACTTCCACATGCCTCAGGTGAAGCCACAGAAAGAAAGGGAAAAAAAAGAAAGAGAACAGAAAGAAAGAAAGAAAGAAAAGAAAGCTCCATGTAAAATATTTGAAGAAACAAACAAACCTAGATCTGTTCTAGTTATGTACTGTCACATGACAAATTGCCTTAAATATAGTGCTTTTAAAAATGCTTTTTACTATACCTCACATTTTTCTGGATCAGGATGTCCAACAGAGATCAGAATGGCAATTCTCCTCCACATGGTTTTGACTGAGATCTCTCAGAAGTATTCAGCTGGCAGTTGTTCTGGCCTGAAGGACTAAATACAGCATCCCTTGAATCCCTGTAACCTTGGATGGGATGGATGAGAGGCTGGGATTAGCTCAAATTTCATGCTGCTTGTTTTGTTTGGGGACTGTCCTGCAAGGTGGTTGGAAGGTAAGATTTCTTTTTCTTTCTTTCTCTCTCTCTATTTCTTTCTTTCTCTCTCTCTTCCTTCCTTCCTTCCCTTCCTTCCCTCCCTTCCTTCCTTCCTTCCTTCCTTCCTTCCTTCCTTCCTTCCTTCCTTCCTTCCTTCCTCCCTTCCTTCCTTTTCTTCCTTCCTTTCTTCCTGCCTTTATCTCTTTCTGCCTTTCTTTCTTTCATTCTTTTTTTGTCTTTTTAGGTACCCACTTTGGCATATGGAAGTTCCCAGACTAGGGATTGAATCGGAGCCACAGCTGCCAATCAACGTTACAGCCACAGCAACACAGGATCTGAGCCAGGTCTGTGACCTACGCTTGATCATGACAGCTCATGACAACACTGGATCCCTAACCCACTGAACGAGGCCAAGGATCAAACTCGTGTCCTCATGGATACTAGTCAGATTTGTTACTGCTGAGCCATAGCAGAAGATTTCTTCTTATGGTGGCTCAGAGCTCCTAGAGAGAGTATTCCAAGAACTAACCATACATGGAACACAGAATTAAATATATAGGGGGATTTTATTTCATTGATTTGTTGGTAATTTTACTAACTTTCCTGGGGGTTATGAAGCCATTAAAACTAGTCTTGCCTTTTTAAAGCCTAGAAAAATAGGGAGGATAGCTTAAGAACAATCTAAATTATGTTTTCTCCAAATGTGCCTACATATTGTTAGCTACTATAATACTCTAGCATTGTTCTTTAGTGAAAAAGCAATGAGAGTTCTGTAGTGGCTCAGTGGAAATGAATCTGACTGGTATCCACAAGGATGCAGGTTCAATCCCTGGCCTCACTCAGTGGGTTAAGGATCTGGTGTTGCTGTGATCTGTGGTGTAGGTCACAGACTCTGCTCGGATTTGGTATCGCCATGACTGTGCCATAGGCTAGAGGCCACAGCTCTGATTTTGTCACTAGCCTGGGAACCTCCATATCCATATGCTGTGGTATAGCCCTAAAAAGATTTTTAAAAAAGAAAGAAAAGAAAAGAAAAAAGAGAAGAAAAGAATAGAAAAAGTAATGTTTGGCATCTCTTTCAAATATAGGTTTGCTATTCTGTGCAATTTATTTTCCAGGTTACTGAGTTTTAATTAAACTAATACTTTAAAGTGAGAATTTTCACTATTCTCAAAGTTTCCTACACACCTCTAATAGAATATTCTGATTAAAAAGACAGGAATAGAAAAAATAGCTTAGTATTGAATTTTTTGGAGTCAACACACATATACTTTGCATTTTTACAATACAATACAAACTAATTACTTGTCCTTTTCAAGCTGATTCTTGGTAATGCAGCCAGCATTTTCTAGGTATCCTTCCTGATAGCAATCATTAAATACCTCTCACAGGAGAATTTATTTTTTATTTTACATTTATTATGCCTTCAAAATGTGATATCTGATTTTGTCAGTAAACATTTCATATAAAGCAGTGTATTTAATGAATTAATCCTCTGCTCTTTGTTCTCTTTTTAATACATGATTGCATGAAATATATATGAAGATATGGTCTCTAATTTTTATACTCTTTGAAACAAGGAATACTTGACATTTTCATGAAAGTGAAAACTGTAACAATCAATCATCCTTTAATATTTCCACATAGCATCAAATCTGGAAAATGAAAATTTTATCATGTTGTTATGGATTTTAGAGGCTGAACATTCTTTCTCAGTTTGCTTTTTGATAGTTAATAGACCTGTGAATTTACTTATCTGCATCCAAGTATTGAGGTTTTATATTATAAAAATGGATATAATTACAACATGTACCTCATAGGAGAGTTGTAAATATTCATGGGGGAAACAAAGCACAGAGAACTTGGCACGTTACATGGCAAAAATAAATACATGATAGATAATGGCAATTTTTGATTGAATAATCAAAATTTTAGTTGGAAGATTTGTGTTGATTATATATTATGTAAATTGTGTAAAAATAACCTAATTTCATCTTGTTCTTTATGTTGTGAAATGTATTTCACATTTTAAATACTTTTAAAATATGCATTGTTCCATGCAGTTTAACAGTATTTAAATATATACCTTGTCTGATTTACTGACAGCCAAGAAAAAGCAGGAGAAGTAAATTCATGCTCACTGCAGTTTGGTGAAGTAATAGAAGAAATAGATTGCCTAAACAGAGACTGGAAAACAGGAATTTTCACTGCAAATTTACTCTTTTATCTGCTGTACAATTTTCCTTTTAGTAATAATTATTATTAAGATTTGACTGCTTAAACTATGTAAGAACTTTATAAATAAAAAACATTTTAATACGATTTGATTTACTTATAATGACGTCAAAGAGAAAAAAAATAGGTATGATATAAGAACCCAGGAATCACAAATGATAGAAATAATAACACAGTTATTATTGTATTGTTAGTTTTTATCAAAAAAATAATTAAGAGGAGTTCCCTCTGTGGTGCAGTGGGTTAAGAGTCTGACTGTAGTGGCTCAGGTCACTGTGAAGGTGTGGGTTCCATCCCTCACAGAGTGCAGTGGGTTAAAAGACCCAGTGTTGCTGCAGCTGTGGCATAGGTCACAGCCATTGCTCAGACTCAATCCCTGGCCTGGGAACTTCTGTATGCTGCCAGTGTGCCCATTAAAAATAACAATAACAGTAACAATAATAATAAAAGGAAGCACTCAAATCCAACAAATTGGAACCCTAACTTCATATGTTCTAGAGAAATTTAAAATATTATCTCAAGAGTGAGTTTCTGAAAGGTATAGGACAGTGGTTCTCAACCTGGTGTAATTTTTCCTCCCATAGGATATTTGGAAATCTCTGGAGGCTTTTCTTTTTTGGTTGCTGGGACTATCAGTGGTTGTGCTACTGGCATCTAGTGGGTGGAGGCAATCTTACAGTGCACAAGAGAGTCTCCCACAAAAAAGGATCAGCCAGCATCACATATCAATTAGTGTCAAGGCTGAGAAACTTTGACATATAAGAACATAAAATAAATTAAAAGCTCAACTGAACTCTGTTTAAAAAATTGTATTGAAATGCTGAAGCAAGCCCATGTCATGGAGAGAGTATGTAGAAATATCTGTTCTTCTCTAGCCCTCTAGGAGAACTAGCTTCAGAAGCATTCATAGAAGCCACTAATTCAAGATATAAGAGTGCAAGATGTTTATGTGAAAATCCCAGGACCGAGAAGGAAAAACCACCCACAAAGGATGGATAGATACCAAGCATCCTAACTATTGAGAACACCCAAAGCTACATTGTGCTGGAGAGAACACATCAGACAGTGGAGATCCTATGACTTAGAGTTATCTCAGAAAGGAAGACGAGGTGCTGAAGTATTGATACACAAATTCCCATCGTCCAAAGGATGAACTCTGCTCCTCTTGAAACAATTTACTCATAGAGTTAGAAATCTACCTTTCATTACTTCTCCCTTATAGGCCCTGTTTCCCTTGGAACCATGCATGGTACATCCAATCCCTTTGGACATTACAGATTTATAGCTGCTGGAAGATAAATGGTGATACATTGGAGCTGGCTCATGTGGACTGTGATGTGATGGATAATTGCCCATTTCTTTCCAACTCGGTGGTCAGTGATGTCATATGAGTTGTTTGAAATTGATCATGACACATTTTCACCTCAGAAACCAGAAAACAAACAAAACAAAAATCCAAAAAACAAATCAGAACTTCTTCTGAGAGCCAGTTGTTAGACTTTTATTAACCATCCCTTGTTGGCTACCACTGAAAAGCTGAACTCTGAAGAAGGCAATTATCTGCTGACCCAGAGTTCTAAAGACAAGATAAGGGAGTTCTGCATAAACCTTGTTATTCTACAAATGTCTGCACTGTGCCTTAGAGGGATGCACCTGTGCTAATAGTTTCCTTTGTTATTCATTAAGAGGTAGTTTTGTCATTGCCTAAGACTGTTCCTGCTCACAAATCTACATGGGGCACCTTCCTTAATAAAAGTCATGTGGGCTAAAGCCCAGAACCTTTGTTCTGTGGAACAGAGTGCCTCCTGGACACCCATTTTCTAAGTGTAAAAGAGTCTTATGCGTTTTGCTATACCACGCTGTCCCTCTTCCAGGATTCCCCATTGCCCTGCAGTGCTGGAAGTGGCAACCCCTGAAGATAGCTCCCACCTCCAGGGTCATTACAGAGCTGTTGAAATTTGCTGTCTGATGAAAAGGAACAGCCTAATCTGAATATATTTGCTAGATTCATTCTCAAATTGCCTCGGTTTTTCCTTTAATATTACAAGACAAACAAATATTGTTGGTAAATAAGACTTTTAACATCCATTTATGAACTTTCAATAAATTTCCTTATAAGGGTATGAGAAAAAAACCGTCATTACAGATCAACACTGTATGGGTTGCTTAATAATTTATCATGATAATATAATTACAAGTTAATGCTTCCGTATGATATAGAGGAAAAAATACTAATAAGGAACTACTATTATATTCTCTGGAGAATAATAACAAAGAGCTTTAAAATTTTTTCCCTCACATGATCCTGGTGAAATAGTTTAAGTTGAAGAAATAATCTGTTGAAATATAACTTAACCAAGTTTGAAAATCGCCCACTCTTAATAAGCAACAAGAGCCCTGAAGTGTCTTCTTTAATTTCTATAAATAATTTACTGTTTGAATCTCCCTTGCCTCTAAGATATAAAGGCTAAGTTACAACTTTTTATTTTTTCTTCTTCACATGCCCTTTAGCTTATAACTACATCAAAGGCAGATCTGAGCTGCTCAGAATAAATGCCTCCATTTCAGAATACATGTAATGTTACTTTTAAAGATGATACAACATGGCTTATTTGACAAGACCATAGGATTTATTTTAAGAGGTGAAAGTAGCACATTAAACATTGGTTTTGATTTTTATTTCTACATTTAACATGGCTTTGGTAGAATAAGCATATTAATTTGGTCCACTAAAAATTTATAATTTCTTTTCTATGTAAGACTATAAGAAAAATGAATCTTTGCCAGAAATGTCAATGAAAATGTTTGTAACAAACCTCAACTCCTGTGTATTCATGAGCATTACTCATAGTTCTTCAATTTACAATATATAAAAATAGAATCCTGGGAGTTCCCATTGTGGTGCAGCTGAAATGAATCCAACTAGGAACCATGAGGTTGCAGGTTCATTCCCTGCCCTTGCTCAGTGGGTTAAGGATCTGGCATTGCCATGAGCTGTGGTGTAGGCCAGAAACTGTAGCTCCGATTAGACCCCTACCCTGGGGATATCCATATGCCATGGTGGCCCTAAAAAGCAAAAAAAAAAAAAAAAAATCCTCAGTGAGGGAGTAAATCTTCATTTTTGTTTTAGTTCTTTACTTAGCATTGAATAAAAATAAATAAAATCTTCAATAAGCCAAATACAGATCATAAACAAGTGTATAAATCAGGTATTATTTTAGGTTGAGTAAGCCTAAAACATCAATTTATTTCATGGGTCCTAATGGCTCAACATTTGGGATGGTAACATTCTGGTCCACAAGACTCTTAGGTTCTGATGTGTACTAAGTGAAAAAAGATGATGAGCATGAGCTTGGGTGTAAATTCATTTACTCTTACAAGAGACTGCACCCATATTTAATTCAGTTGAATATCAATGGTTGTTTTGTGACAAATTTATTTAAAAATGAGTTTAGTAAAATGAGGAACAGTATCATTTGCTGACACATGTCATTTCTGTAAGTAGGATAGAAAGAGAATAATTTAATGAGCAAAACTGCTATGAGAATATAGTATTAAACCAGAATATAGTATTAAACCAGAACACAGTATTAAACCAGCATAAATGTAAGACTTGAATTTTTTTCTCTATTACTCCTGAAATATGAACTTGTTAATATGGATTCCTAATCAAATGCCTAAATGAACTCCTCTAAAATGCAAAATCTTATTTCATTTTCAAAGACATCTTTTTGCTTTCATCTACAAGAAGTTTGGTACTTCACCACACCACTCTGGAGTTTGTGCCTTGCCACTGTAGTAGTTAGGATCCAAGATCATATTCTGATGTCTAAGATCAGCTAACTGATATGCTAAAATCTTAGGAATGCATATATGAACAAATAAGATGTATCATGGAGCATCTAATTAAAAAAAGATTGCCCAGGATCCATATTTTTGTATACCCCCTGCCTCTGGTATATTTTCAATTCATCAATTCATCAGCAATTAACCTACTTTCCTAGAGTAGCATATTAGACTATAAGAGTTATATTTATCTGTAACTATATTTACAAGCTATGTCTGTTTTCTTTGGAATACATTTCTTCATGAAATGATTTACTGTAAAGTATATTCACAATGCCATCCTCTAAGAATTATTTTACAAGGCATTTCAAGTAATATTAATTAAAAATTTGCTTAGTACTTTAAAAGTAACATTTAGTTGAACAATTTCAAGAAATGTGTAGGTATTTTCATTAATGTTTTAAAGATATTTATGTACTGGTACTGAAAAGATTATTAAAGTAGCAATGCAATGGTATGTTTAAATGTGTCTGTAATACGACTTTTGTGGCACTATCATTATATCTTAAATAAATACTCTCTTTTCAGTGCCTAGGATTAAGAAAATGAACCCATACATTATATATTAAATACATAATTAAGTAAATAAAATATATAAGTAAAAATAAATATAAAGTAGCTTATATATTTTAAAATTATATAAGTATTTTAATTATGATAATTATGAATGAAAGTATAAATATTATTGTATCATTAATTATAAGTAAACTCTAAGTATGATAAACAATTATGTATAATGTATATAAATAGATAGTGATACTGTAGGCACTGTATAAAGAATTCTGTATTCTGCCCTGAAAATTAACCATTTTCTTTTATATATTATTTTATTGTTCAGAGTTAAGATTTTTTTAGGATTAAATTTATATCTCTTCAGCAGGTCAAATAATCCCTCAGGTATGATTAGTGATAATCTGGCCTATGATGAGAAGTGAGCCAGAATATAGAGACCTAAACTATGGCCCCAGGGTTAGCCACGATTAGATGACCTATTTCATGGGAAATATGTGAGGTAGCTGCTAAATGCTTGAAGGAGCTGCAGAAGCACATTATACACTGTAGATAGCTGTTTAGTTTTGTTCATTTTACTTGGCTTCTGTAGAAAACATGGCCCACATAAAAGCAAAGATAATAAGTATTACTAAGTCTCCTGTTTATCGACATGGTACTTTTTCAGAAGTTATTTAAATATTTTCAAAATTTGGATTTTGATAGGAACACCTAAAAAATAAGATTGTGTTCATTGTACAAGTTTTAAAATATGCAGACATAGGACAATAGCTAGTGCTTCTCTCAGAAATCTCTAAACGTAATTTTATCACTGCTTGGTTTCTTTGCATAAAATATCAATGATTCTATGAGGGTACCATTGTGTGACTAACAGAAGTAGCATTCTAATTTTTAAAATATGGCAAATTTCTATTGGCATTTTAACAAGCAAGTAGACATATTATATTTCAAACATGCTTTTATTTCTTCATATAGCTATTAATTGCTATAAAATCTCTTGATGGCTTGAAAAATCCTTAGACAAATGAAGTGAAAACTGATGAAGAATATAGCTGAAATTGGCAGATTAACACAGTCAATGAACAATTTAGACTCAATGATTTAGTTTTAGAATATAATGGCCCTTTGATGGACATGTTTATCCCCAAAGTCCTGCCACAAAAAACAAAACAAAACAAAATCTTAGTCAAATTGTTCCTCCTGAGAATAGGTGCAAGCAAATTGTTGTACCCAGGAGTGCAGCAAACACTTAGGAATCATTTATTGCTATTATGCTACTAAAGGGATATTTGTAACATCTGTGCCAAGTATTTTTCAATATCTTTTAATGAGATGGATGTGCCTTTTTTTGTACACAGTGATATCCTAATGTTATACAGAAGAATTGTCGAGCTGTACTAGATACTTTTTTTTTTTTCAAATTGTAATGTATCTGCTTTATTTATTATATTTACTGGGAAAAGATCCTAGCAAAATTTTAAGTATACCATGCAGTGGATTTTTTTTTTTTTTTTTTAGAGCTGCACCTGAGGCATATGGAAGCTCGCAGGCTAGGGGTCTAATCAGAGCTGCAGCTGCTGGCCTACGCCACAGCCACAGCAATGCAGGATCTGAGCCACATCTGTGAAGTACACCAAGCTTACCACAATGCTGGATCCTTAACCCACTAAGTGAGGCCAAGGATCATACCTGAAACCACATGGTTCCTAGTCAGATTTGTTTCCACTGAACCATGATGGGAACTCCCCATGCAGTCTTAATAGCTGTAATTCAGCTTTTCTTATCTCTCCTTCAACAGGTATATTATTTAGTATAATATGTCTAGGGTCCAGATCCTGCCTCTACATTTAATAAGCCATGTGAGAGCAAACACATCAATTAGCATTTATGAGCTTCAGTTTACTCACCATTAAAATAAATATATGACAAAGGATCTGAGAATACAATGGAAAAAGGAAAGTCTCGTCAATAAATGATGTGGGAGAAACTGGACAATTGCACACAAAAGAATGAAATTAGGCCGCTATCTTATATCAGACACAAAAATTAACTCAAAATATATTAAAAATTTGAATGTAAGACATAAAACTCCTAGAGGAAAACCTAGACAGTACACACTTTGCCATTGGTCTTAGCAATATCTTTTTGAATAGGCTTCATCAGAAAAGAGGAACAAAAGCAAAAATAAATAAGTGGGATTACAGCAAACTAAAATCTTCTCCTATAAAGGAAATCCATCAATGAAATGAAAAAATAACCTACTGAATGGGAGATGATATTTGCAAATCATGTTCTTGACGAGTTAATACCTAAAATATACATAAAAGCATACCACTCAACAATATAAAAACAACAGATTAAAAAGTGGGCATAGAGTTCCCATAGTGGCTCAGTGGTTAATGAATCTGACTAGTATCCCTGAGAACACAGGTTCGATCCCTGGGCTTGCTCGGTGGGTTACAGATCCGGGGTTGCCGCAAACTGTGCTGTAGGTTGCAGATGCAGCTTGGATCCTGCATTCCTGTGGCTGTGGTGTAGGCCGGCAGCTACAGCTCTGATTCAGCCCCCAGCCTGGGAACCTCAATATGTCACAGGTGCGACCGTAAAAAAAAAAAAAAAGCAAAAAAATAAAAATAAAAATAAAAACTGGGCAAACGACCTGAATAAAGATTTTTCCAAAGACATACAGATAGCCAACAAGCACATGAAAAGATATTCAACATCAATAATTATCATGGAAATTCAAATCAAAACCACGAGATATCACCCCACAACTATCAGAACAGTTATTATCAAAAAGACAAGAAATAACAAGTGCTGGCAAGGATGTGGAGAACACTTATGCACAGTTGGGATTGAATATATGTGCAGCCACCATGGAAAGTAATATGGACATTGATGCAAAAACTAAGAATAGAATTACCATATAAACCAACTATTCCATTTTATTTATGAGGAAAGCTCATTTAATTTTTTTTTCCCATTGTACAGCAAGGGGATCAAGTTATCCTTACATGTATACATTACATTTACATTTTTTCCCCACCCTTTGTTCCGTTGCAATATACATATCTAGACATAGTTCTCAATGCTACTAAGCAGGATCTCCTTGTAAATCTATTCTAAGTTGTGTCTGATAAGCCCAAGCTCCCAATCCCGCCCACTCCCTCCCTCTCCCATCAGGCAGCCACAAGTCTTTTCTCCAAGTCCATGATTTTCTTTTCTGAGGAGATGTTCATTTGTGCTGGATATTAGATTCCAGTTATAAGTGATATCATAAGGTATTTGTCTTTGTCTTTCTGGCTCATTTCACTCAGTATGAGATGCTCTAGTTCCATCCATGTGGCTGCAAATGGCATGATGTCATTCTTTTTTGTGGCTGAGGAGTATTCCATTGTGTATATATACCACCTCTTCCGAGTCCAATCCTCTGCCGATGGACATTTGGGTTGTTTCCATGTCCTGGCTATTGTGAATAGTGCTGCAATGAACATGCGGGTGCACGTGTCTCTTTTAAGTAGAGTTTTGTCCAGATAGATGCCCAAGAGTGGGATTGCAGGGTCATATGGAAGTTCTATGTATAGATTTCTAAGGTATCTCCACACTGTTCTCCATAGTGGCTGTACCAGTTTACATTCCCACCAACAGTGTAGGAGGGTTCCCTTTACTCCACAACCCCTCCAACAATTGTTATTTGTGGATTTATTAATGAGGGCCATTCTGACTGGTGTGAGGTGGTATCTCATGGTAGTTTTGATTTGCATTTCTCTTATAATCAACGATGTAGAGCATTTTCTCATGTGTTTGCTACCCATCTGTATATCTTCCTTGGAGAACAGTCTATTCAGGTCTTTTGCCCATTTTTCCATTGATTGATTGGCTTTTTTGCTGTTGGGTTGTATAAGTTGATTATATATTCTAGAGATTAAGTCCTTGTCAGTTGCATCATTTGAAAGTATTTTCTGCCATTCTGAAAGTTGTCTTTTGTTTTCTTTGTGGTTTCCTTTGCTGTGCAAAAGCTTGTCAGTTTGATGAGGTGCCATGGGTTTATTTTTGCTCTAATTTCTATTGCTTTGGGAGACTGACCTGAGAAAATATTCATGATGTTGATGTCAGAGAGTGTTTTGCCTATGTTCTCTTCTAGGCGTTTGATGGTGTCCTGTCGTATATTTAAGTCTTTCAGCCATTTGGAGTGTATTTTGGTGCATGGTGTGAGGGTGTGTTCTAGTTTCTTTGCTTTGCATGCAGCTGTCCAGGTTTCCCAGCAATGCTTGCTGAATAGACTTTCTTTTTCCCATTTGATGTTCTTGCCTCCCTTGTCAAAGATTAATTGACCATAGGTGTCAGGGTTTATTTCTGGGTTCTCTATTCTGTTCCATTGGTCTGTCTGTCTGTTTTGGTACCAGTACCACACTGTTTTGATGACTGTGGCTTTGTAGTATTTCTTGAAGTCTGGGAGAGTTCTGCCTCCTGCTTGGTTTTTGTTTCTCAGGATTGCTTTGGCGATTCTGGGTCTTTTGTGGTTCCATATAAATGTTTGGCTTGTTTGTTCTAGTTCTGTGAAAAATGTCATGGGTAATTTGATAGGGATTGCATTGAATCTGTAGATTGCTTTGGGTAGTATGGCCATTTTTACAATATTGATTTTCCCAATCCAGGAGCATGGAATATCTTTCCATTTCTTTACATCTTCTTTGATTTCTTTGATTAAAGTTTTATAGTTCTCGGCATATATATCCTTTACCTCCTTCGTCAGGTGTATTCTGAGGTATTTGATTTTGTGAGGTGCAATTTTAAAAGGTATCGTATTTTTGTATTCCTTTTCTAATATTTCATTGCTGGTATACAGAAATGCCACTGACTTCTGCATGTTAATCTTATATCCTGCTACTTTGCTGAATGTATTAATCAGTTCAAGGAGTTTTGGGGTTGAGTCCTTCGGGTTTTCTATGTATAGTATCATGTCATCTGCATACAGTGACAGTTTGATCTCTTCTCTTCCTATATGGATGCCTTTTATTTCTTTTGTTTGTCTCATTGCTGTGGCTAGGACTTCCCAAACTATGTTGATGAGCAGTGGTGAGAGTGGGCATCCCTGTCTTGTTCCAGATTTGAGTGAGAAGGCTTTCAGTTTTTCCCCATTGAGTATTATATATGCTGTGGGTTTATCATAAATGGCTTTCATTATGTTCAGGAATGTTCCCTCTATACCCACTTTGGCGAGGGTCTTGATCATGAGTGGATGTTGACCTTTGTCAAATGCTTTTTCTGCATCTATTGAGATGATCATATGATTTTTGACTTTTTTTTTGTTAATGTGGTGTGTGACGTTGATTGATTTGCATATGTCGAACCATCCTTGTGAACCTGGGATGAACCCAACCTGGTCATGGTGTATAATTTTTTTGATATGTTGTTGGATTTGGTTGGCTAAGATTTTGTGGAGAATTTTTGCATCTCTATTCATCAATGATATTGGGCGATAGTTTTCTTTTTTGGTGGTATCTCTGTCTGGTTTTGGAATTAGGGTGATGGTGGCATCATAGAATGTTTTTGGGAGTATTCCTTCTTCTTCCACCTTTTGAAAGAGTTTCAGGAGGATGGGCACCAATTCCTCTTTATATGTTTGATAGAATTCGCCTGTGAAGCCATCTGGTCCTGGACTTTTATTTGTAGGGAGTGTTTTTATGACCTCTTCAATTTCATTTCTAGTGATGGGTCTGTTCAGATGGTCTGTTTCTTCTTGATTCAGTTTTGGCAGGCTCTAAGATTCTAGAAAATTGTCCATTTCTTCCAGATTGTCAAACTTGTTGCCATATAGTTGTTCATAGTATTCTCTTATGTTTTTTTGTATTTCTGCTGTATCCGTTGTGATTTCTCCTTTTTCATTTATAATTTTGGTTATTTGGGTTCTTTCTCTCCTCTTTTTAGTGAGTCTGGCCAGTGGTTTGTCAATTTTGTTGACCTTTTCAAAGAACCAGCTCTTGGTTTTATTAATTTTCTCTATTGTTTTTTGAATCTCTACTTTATTGATTTCTTCTTTGATCTTTATAATTTCCTTCCTTCTGCTGACTTTATGTCTTTTTTGTTCTTCTTTTTCTAGTTCGTTTAGGTGGAGGGTTAAGTTGTCAATTTGGGATCTTTCTTCTTTTTTGAGAAAGGCCTGTATTGCTATAAATGTCCCTCTGAGCACTGCTTTCGCAGCATCCCATAGATTTTGAGAGGTTGTGTCTTCATTACCATTTGTCTCAAGGTATTTTTTTTATTTCCTTCTTGATTTCCTCATTGACCCATTGGTTTTTTTACTAGCATGTTGTTTAGTCTCCATGTAGTAGGTTTTTTCTCTTTCCTTTTCCCATGGTAGATTTCTAATTTCATGGCATTGTGGTCAGAGAAGATACTTGAGATAATTTCTATGCTTCTAAATTTGTTGAGGTTAACTTTGTGTCCCAACTTGTGGTTGATTCTTGAGAATGTTCCATGAGCACTTGTGAAGAATGTGTATTCTGATTTTTTTGGTTGTAGTGTCCTGAAGATGTCAATTAAGTCTAACTTTTCTATTGTTTCCTTTAGGATCTCTGTTGCTTTATTGGTTTTCTGTCTAGAGGATCTGCCCATTGATGTGAGGGGGGTATTAAGGTCTCCTACTATGATTGTATTTCCCATCAATTTCTCCCTTTATGACTGTTAATATTTGACGTATTTATCTGGGTGCTCTTATATTTGGGGCATATATGTTGATGATAGTAACATCCTCTCCTTGGATGGATCCCTTAATCATTAAGTAGTGTCCTTCTTTGTCTTTCTTTATGTCTTTTGTTTTAAAGTCTATTTTGTCTGATATGAGCATTGCAACTCCTGCTTTCCTGTCATGTCTATTGACAAGAAATATTTTTTCCAATCCTTTCACTTTCAATCTATATGTATCCTTTGTCCTAAGGTGAGTTTCTTGTAGGCAGCAGATTGAAGGTTTTTGCTTTTTTATCCAATCTTCCACTCTGTGTCTTTTGATTGGAGCATTCAGTCCATTGACATTTAAGGTGATAATTGATAGATTATTATTTATTGCCATTTTGACCTTCATGTTCCAGTTGATTCTATGGCTCTCCATTCTTCCTTTTTTTTTTTTTTTTTTTTGGTTGGATGGTCTCCTGTTATTATCTGCTTGAGTGTATTTTTTTTTCATTTTTTGCAAATGCAATATTTGGTTTTGGCTTGTGGGTGCCCTGTTTTTTAGGTATGCTAACCCCTTCCTATAATTGCTTTAGCCTGATGGTCCTGTAGGTTCAAACACTTCATTACAATATTAAAATTAATAAGAGAAACATACAAACAAACAAACAAAAAGGGTCTATTTATTTCCTAACATCCCTTGCCCATATTTTATGATTTTGATGACTGTTTTCTTTTTATTTTGTTTGAAGCATGTTCATGATTAAATCTGTATGCTGGCTTATTTGAGTGACTGCTCTCTGATTGCAGTTCCTTCAGTCCTAGTTCTTCCTCTTTTTTTCTTTTCTTTTTTCTTCCCTTTCCTTCCTTTCTTTTTGGTTTAGAGAAGCCCTTTCTGTATTTCTTTTAGGCTGGGTTTTGTGTTGCTGTATTCTTTAAGTTTTTGTTTGTTGGAAAAAAGTTTTATTTCCCCTTCTATTTTAAATGATATTCTTGCTGGATAGAGTACTCTAGGTTGCATATTTTTTCCTTTGAGCACTTTAAATATCTCTTGCCATTCCCTCCTGGCCTGTAGTGTTTCTGTAGAGAAGTCAGCTGATATTCTTATGGGGGTTCCCTTGTAGGTAACATTCTGTTTTTCTCTTGCTGCCTTTAGGATCCTCTCTTTATCACTAACTTTTGCCTTTTTTGTTATGATGTGTCTTTGTGTGGGTCTATTTGGGTTCAGTTTGTTTGGGGCCCTCTGTGCTTCTTGTATCTTAAACCCAGGATCCTTTAGATTTGGGAAGTTTCCAGCGATAATTTCTTCAAATATATTTTCCATCCCCTTATCTTTTTCTACTCCTTCTGGAATTCCTATGATGCATAGATTGGCCTGCTTTATATTATCCCATAGGTCTCTTATATTGCTTTCCTGTTTTTTGACTTGGTTTTCTGTCTGTTGACCGGATTGAGTGATTTCCATTATTCTATCTTCCACATCACTGATTTGTTCGTCTGCATTATTCATTCTGGTTTTTACTGCCCTTAGTTCAGTTTGCATCTCTGCAAATGAATGTTCTAGTTTTTCTTGGCTCCTCCTTATATGTTCTAGTTCCTTTCTGAGGGTATCTGCATTTCTGTTCATATCTTCTCTTAATTCCTTCAGTATTTTCACTATTTCTCTTTTGAACTCCAGGTCTGTCAGACTGCAGAGATCTGTTTCATTGTTGACTGTTTTAGGTGAGTTCTCTTGTTGGTTTGACTGGGGGTGGTTTCTCAGCTTCTTCATCTTGCTTGTTGTTTTCTTTTTCCTGGGGGAGTTGTACTCTCCTTGACTGGGCAGTGTTTGCCTTGTCACTGCTGTGGAATGTTTCCTGAGGGCTGGCGTTATTGGTCAGTCTTTTTTGAGGCAGTGTGGCTTTTCTGGAGTGTTGATGGGGCTATCAGGGTCTCTTTGAAGCAAAGGAGGACTTCCTGAGGGCAGACAGGACTGGGAGGTCCACACCACGATGGTAGCAGATTTCACTCGGTCAGGCAGAGCTTGCTCTGGTGTTTTTAGGCTGTGGGGTTCTTGCAGGGTGTTGGCAGTGTTGGGCAGCTCTTTCTCAGGAGTGCAGCACCCCCTGAGGTCTGAAGAAGCTATCTGTGCCAGTGAAAACCCATGAGGCTGTTACCTAGGGTAGCCCGATTCAGAAGGACAGTCTTAGAATTAGGCAGATCTTTTCACAGT
Organism: Phacochoerus africanus; assembly: GCF_016906955.1. Lineage (NCBI taxonomy): Eukaryota > Metazoa > Chordata > Mammalia > Artiodactyla > Suidae > Phacochoerus > Phacochoerus africanus. Next base: position 78,089,304 of record NC_062544.1, on the reverse strand, counting down.
CTGGCGAAGCTTGTTGTAGCTTTTCTGGGCTGCAGGGGGTCCTGCCGGGAGCTGGCAGTCCTATGCAGCTGTTCCACAGAGTTTGGCTCCCCCTGAGTGCTTCAGCAGCTAGCTGGGCTGCTGCGAACCCAAGAGGCTCCTCCCCAGGGCAGGCTGACTCAGAAATACTGTCTGAGAATTAGGCAGATCTTTTCACAGCCCAGCCAGGCTTGTTGTAGCTTTTCTGGGCTGCAGGGGGTCCTGCCGGGAGCTGCCAGTCCTTTGCAGCTGTTCCATGAGAGTTTGGCTCCCCCCAAGAGCTGGGGCAGCTAGCTGGGCTGCTGCAAACCCAGGAGGCTCCTCCCCAGGGCAGCCTGACTCAGAAAGACTGTCCCAGAATTAGGCAGATCTTTTCACGGACCAGACAGGCTTGTTCTAGCTATTCTGGGCTGCAGGCCTTTTCTTGGGGGCTGGTGGTGTTTGGTGCTGCTCTGTGGGGGTGTATCCCCTCCAAAGGGCAAGCAGGCCTGTGCAGGGACAGCCCCTGCGGTGGTAGGCTTCAGGCGATTGTTGAGGCCAGCCATCCCGGATGGTAGGCAGCCCCAGGTCCGGTGAGTGCATAGGGGGTGGCAGGGGTGGGGGAGGGGATGCACTGAGAAGCACATCTTTCTGCTAGCTAGTGGGCCTGTAAGCTTGCTGTGGCATGGGGAGTATTCTATGGGGACCCACCCCTTCTTCTCTCCCCTCCCTAGCATGGGCACAGACCAGTCTCTTCTCCCAGGTTCCCTCTGATGTGGCTTTCCACTTCCTTGCCCCTAGAGTATTGCTCCCTTCCTCTGCAACAGCTTTGCTTTCTAGTCTCCCAGGCAGTCTCTGCCCCATCAAACTTGACAGACCGGTTTCTAGACCTCCCAAGCAGTCTCTGCTCCACCCACCCCCCCCAGCCCTTTCCGGGAGACTAACCTCTGGAGCCAGGTCTCAGTGCCCAGCCCCCACCCAGGCATCTCAATTTTTGGTGACTGTGCCCGTAGTTTAGACGGTCTGTTCAGTTCTCGATCTGCTTTTCAGAACTCCAACTTACTGCTACACTCTTCTCTGCATCTGGAGATTCCTCCGGTTCGTTTGATCCTTCCCCTGAGTAGGTGACTTTCTAGGATGCAGTATCCCTTTCTCCTCCTCAGTTCCCTTTCGGGAACTCCCATCCAGCTCGGATTCACCTTCTCTCACTCTCCTCTTTTCTCTTGTTTTACCTAGTAATGTCATGAACTTCTTGCCATTATTGGAGTTTAGGTTCTTCTGCCAGCAATTGGTTGCTGTTCTGTGTGAGTCATTTATCCTGTAGATGTGTTTTTTTTTGTTGTGTTGGTGGGAGAGGGTGAGCGTGTCCCCCTACTCTTCCACCATCTTGTCCCCTCCTCTCACTTAATTTTTAATTGAAGTATAGGTAATTCACAATGTTGTGTTAGTTTCAAGTGTACAGCAAAATGATCATATATACACATATATATATATTTATATATATATTTCTTTTTGAGATCATTTTCCTTATTAGGTTATTAGAAGCTATTGAATACAGTTTCTGTGCTATAGGATAGGTCATTATTGTTTATTCATTTTATATATATTAGTATATGTATGTTAATCCCAAATTCTGCTTTTTTGCTGGTTATCCAGAGAAAAGAAAGTCATCTGTTCAAAGAGATGTATGCATCCCTAAGTTTATCCCAACATTATTTGCAATAGCCAAGATATGGAAAAAGTGTAAGTGCCCATGAATGGACGAATGCATATGTAATGGAATCTACTCAGCCAATTAAAAAAGTTGAAATCTTGTCATTTGCAATACAGAACTTAAAGGTATTATGCTAACTGAAATATATCAGAGAAAGACAAATACTATATGAGTTCACTCATATGTGAAATATAAGAATAAACAAATAAGAGAAATAAAGTACAGAGAACAGATTGTTGTTTACTAGAGTGTAAGAGGGATGGGTAGCATGCAAAATGGGTAAAGGAGGTCAATTATATTGTGGTGCATGGAAACTAGACTTTTGGTTTTGAGCATGCTGTCATGTGTCAAATTATTACATATATAATGTCATAAATCAACATTACCTCTATAAAAATAAGCCTGAAAAACTGTTGATAATACTGCCTGTCTATTCTCAAGTGAAAGTATAATATCAAAGGACATACCACTCATGTGATTAAATGGTAAACACTGGGATACTTCAACATATAAAAGATTATTGTTAATTCAGATTTTTATGTATGCAGTATATATCTCTAGCCTCTGAAACATTCTTTAAAATAATGCACAATAAAATATTTAAATTCATGTCAGTGTGGTTTTTCTTAAAATAAAATAAAATAAAATAAAATATAGAAAAATAATAACAATTTCTGATTTTCTTCATTCATCATTAAAATTCTCTAGAACATTTAAAAATACCTCTTGGCCAGACTCATAGACTCATTGTACTCTGCTCTAATTATTTCCTATACAAGGAAAATAAGAGAATTTAATTTCATTTTATGTAGAGCCCTGCAACTACTGAATTAGAAAATCTGGCAAGCATTCCTAAGCAAGGAGAGAGATATACATAGAATACATTCAACATCTTGGAAGTACAGTCCCTACAAAGGGAAAAATATATGTTAACAGTTATCTGAGGCAAATGCTTTTGTTGATAAGATGTAAGCTCCATTTTTTTCAGTTAATCATTTTTTTTTCTTCTTGCAGTAATGCTTATTTTGTTGTCAGTCAACCAGGATAGGTACTTGAGGTCATCAATTTATTTTTTTCTATGCACTTTACAATTTTGATTTTGATTTTTTTATTGTTATTTACCCAGTACAAATTTTTTTTCTACTACACAGCATGGAAGTCATTGATTTAAAAATGGGACAGCACAGTTGCCATAACCAGTTCTTATAGATATTCTTTCCATATAATTTGCAAGCAGCTTGGATCATTCTATTCAGTCAGTGGATCAAACATGAATCATGATGATGAAATAACAGATAATTTTACAAGAATCAACCAAATTTACTTCAACTTTCCACAAATTATTTGCAAAAATGAAGAAAGTGATGTCATCAAAATGGCAGTGTAGAATGTTCTTACATCTGTCCACCAACAAAGGTCAATTTTAGACAGATATCCACCAACAAAAATTCTCTGGGAAAGCTTTAGAGTCCAATTATGAAACTTCAGCAACACAGTAAAACAAAAAAACCCCTAAGAAAAACTGCTTAAAAAGGAAGGAAAAGTGATTCCACTTTACTTATATAATTCCACTCTGCTAGCCAGCATTGCTCACTGCTCAATATATAGCCAGAAAGAGTTACATTTACTAGGAGAGAGCAAAGTGAGCAACCAGCTTCCACAACATTTCTAGAACCCAAAAGGACCCACTTTGGTCTCACCCTATTCAGAGATTGGCAAAGCTAGACTTAAAGAGATGACTGGATACAAGGAAGAAAAGCAGAGGATATTAGCAGTAGACAATTTTTTTTGGGGGGGGGGGTCTGTACTTGTGGCAGATGTAAGTTCCCAGGCTAGAAGTTGAATCAAAGCTACAGCTGTTGGCCACAGCCCCAGTCACAGCAACACAGGGTACTAGATATGTCTGTGACCTACACCACAACTCATGGCAATGCCAGGTCCTTAACCCACTAAGCAAGGCTGGGGATTGAACCCACATCTTAATGGATACTAGTTGGGTTTATTACTGCTGAGCCAAGATGGGAACTCCCAGCCAAACTTTATAAGTAACATGTTGACTGGTCAGAATTCCAAATGACAACATATGGAGAAACAATTCAGAGTTTGCACATAGCAGATACTAAATAGAGAGTAAATTCTCCGGTACCCAGACTCAACATTTTCTGTTCTGTAGTCATTTGGCAAATCTTGTATATTTCACAGCAGGCAATATTATGTGGTTATCTAACAGCAATGTGTCCTCTTTCTTGTGAAAAAAACAAAACAAAAACATTGTTCTAAATGACAGTGGTAACTCCATTCCATTTCCCCAGATACACACTTTCTCAACTGGTTTGCAAACTAGACATGGCCATACATCCATATAAATGAATATAAATATATCCTATAGATGTATTTGTATCCATACAAATAAAAGTCTTCAGGTATGCTTCTGAAAGAGAAAAGATGCACCAAAAGAAAAGCTCTCTTGCTTATTCCTCATACCTTCTTTGGATTTAGGAATGAAAAGTTGTGTTGAACAAAAAGATGACATAGTGAGATTCAGGTCAACACACTGAACATAGCTGAAAGAGGAATAGACTGATCAATTTGTTGATCAGTAAGATCCCCTAGTAATAGGACAGCTAAGTCTTTATTTCTTTAGCCACTGTTAGTTGGATGTTCTGATATTTATAGTTTATATAATTCTAAATTGAATAATAAAAAATTGCTATACTTGTATATACTAATTTTCTTCTGAAATCACAGTTACAAATGTGTTATTATATAATTCAATGGTATTAATATCAATTATTCAATTTATAAATTTAATATTGTTTAGCAAATGTAGGAGATGAACAAATACATCAGGCCTGGTCTCTACCCACAAAGATTTTTCAGTGTATTGTGGAGATAACAGCAAGATTATATGCTGCCTTTTTGATAGGACCTTTTTTTTTTTTTTTTTTTTTTTAGGGCTGTGCCTGTGGCATATGGAATTTTCTGGGCCAAGGCTCGAATTGGAGCTGCAGCTGTTGGGCTAAGCCACAGCCACAGTAATGCTGGATCCAAGCTGCATCTGTGAACTACACTGTAGCTATAGTAATGCCAGATCCTTAACCTGCCTAGTGAGGCCAAAGATCAAATCTGCATCCTTATGGATACTAGTCGGGTTCTTAACCCAATCAGGCACAATGGGAACTCCCTTGACAAGATGTTCTTATTTCTCCCCAAACTCCTCCTCTGATCTTGAAGAATGTCCATGTCTCTAAAATGGAAATCTGTGCATATTCTTGTGTACTCACAATTCTCTTTTTTCAAGAAATAATATTACTCAGTATCAATGACATTGCCTCATTCAGTGGTTTGAACAGAATATTGTACACTTAGATACTTCATTCATATATTCATACATTAATTAATTTGTTTCACAGACATTGAACAGTAGTGAGGGCAGATTTTTGGGGAGCAGGCATATTTTTAAAGGTGAAGAGGACACAAATACTGCCCTCCAGGAGCTCATGGTTTACAAATTAACAAAAGTCCATGGTATACTTTTAAAGTACAGTATTATAATTAACTATTAAAAATAATGAAACAAAAATACTACCACCGCCAATAATGTAATTAACACTTCCAGAAAGATTGCAAAGTAATTCACAGAAGTAGATACACATAAGCTTAGCTGTGAATATTGTATTTTGTTTGGAAGAAGAGGAAAAAAGAAGGGAGGCCCCAATCCTATGGAAGAAACTTGAAAAAATCCAATTCAGAAAAATATATATTCATATGGTATTGTAAGACACTGGAGAGCGGTGGAAATAAAGGAGAAAGAGATGAGCTAAAATTCCAGTTAAGAAAGGGCCATTCCTAGTGGAACCGAAGTTGTTAACCATTTTCAACATTCAATTGATGTGAGCTTATTCTGAGGGTTGTGCATGATAAAGTTTGAGCTATTCTTCTAGGCTTTACATAGGAAGAGGAGAAGCTTGTGATGGTCCTCTAGGTTGGCATAATTATTAAAAATCTATGATAGCAATAGATGTATGGCTATCATCTAAAAACTGATGTATGTCAGTTTTTTTTGTTTTTTTTTTCCATACGTTTCCATACGTTTCTTTATGAAGTTAAATGCGGTGCCTGGCTTGGAGAAGGTATAGTGCAAGAATGACTATACATGATGCTGAATTCCCATAATCCACAGGGTAGCTCTGTGCTCCTCACCCCAAGCCAGGGCCTGGCCATACTCGTGGTGACCCCTCTTCAATGGGATGAGGGTATCCCTCCAACCTCAGTGGCGCCAGCTTCTGAGTAGGTCCGTCCTATACCTGCAACATCAGTTTTAATCATTGGACATTTACAGATAACACAAAAATTAATCAAGCTGGGAAAAGATGGGAGAGTCCAGAAGAGTAGAGTTAAATCTTCTGTAGTCCTTTGATGTTTAATAGATAAAGTACCCATGGAGGAAGAAAATGACACCCCAAAACACGAACCTTAAGTCATTCAAAACCAACAAGAAGCCAAGTATGTGTAATTAAGCTGCAGCCCAGTCTTAACCCAGCTAAATCACTGTTCCTTACCTTAGAGATCTGTCAGGAGATCAGCTGAGCTGGGAAAGAGAGCTGATCTGCCAGTTATCAGAGTAGCTGATTAAAGCAACAAGGCAAAAATGAGAGTTAAGCTTTTCTTTTTTTATCACTTACTATGATGACATAAGCAAGAATTAAAAACTGGAGAAAGCATGGACTCCCCTGATCTGTTTTTCTATAAGGAAAGGTGCATTAGTTGGTGCATGGAAGGCTGTGTTAATTAATGTGAATGTGGCAGTCACCTCATTGTTGAAAAAGCCCTGAGCAAAAGGCCCATAAGGTTTTACGGACTGAGGGGTTGTGGGAAGGGTGTTGAGTCACTGGAAAAAGTGTCTTCAAGGTTTCTTCTCTTTCCACCATAAGAGACCTCAGAGACCTGAAGAGGACTGATGCCCAATGTCTCAGATAAAGAGACTTAGAAATGAAGGTACCAGGAATAGAAATGAAAATATGTGAAGGGCATAACTGACCAAATGAGCTGAGTCCTTAAATAAAACTCCCTTTAAAGGCTTCAGTGCATTCACTCTGCCTTAGGTCTAATGCAGGGAGGCAGCATCCCCACTGAGGTCTGCAGTGAAAGCCGTTTTTAATTGCCTATTCCCAGGTTTGAAAAAAATCACACATATGTTTTAAGCCAGGAGCTAGAGTCCTCAGACTTGATATAGAAAAAACATGAATAAATTTTGAGGAAAAGTAACATTGTCTTAAGGTTTTACACATATATAGCATACATAATAAAAATATTAAAAGATTTACAAAAGTGACTAATCATCAATAGAAATTTTCTAAAACATACACAAGCAAGATGGTGTTAGTAATAAATAACCTCAAACTATTAGGGATATGTTAAAAGAGATAAAAAGAAATATAGGAAAGGCCGAACACAATGGATGTAAAGACAGAACATTTCAATATACAAACATCTGTAATAACCCCAGCAATAAAACCTTTGACATCCTGTAATTGGAAATTGCAGTATTTGTAATTAATAACTTATTGTTTGATAGCAATATGGGTGAAGCAAAAGATAGTATTAGTGACTTGAAAATAGTTAATGGAAAAAAGTCCAAACTGAAGCATAGATAGTTTAAAAAAAAAAAAAAAAAAAAAGGAAAGAGAGAAACAAAAATAAAAGACCATGAAAGGCACAGGCAGGTAGTCTTATATACCTGTGATTATACTTGCAGAGGAAAGTTAAAGAATGTGTCAAAACTATCTGACAAGTTAGTAGCCACTTACTTTAAAAAAGTAATAAGCAATCAACTCACAGATCCCAGAAGCTTAGTAAAGCATAACTAGGATAAATTAAAGAAAACAATGTGGTGGAAGCACATCATGGTATGCTATTGATAGTGTGTGTGTGTGTGTGTCTGTGTGTGAAAGAGAGAGAGGGAGAGAAAGAAAAACAGCCAGATCTATTTATTTAAAAAAACACATTGGCCTCACAGAAATGACAAAAAAGACCAATTGCCAACTTTTCTTTCTATCAATTTCTTTATTATAGTAAAATACATATAAAACTTGCTGTCTGAACCATTTTAAGTGCACAGTTCAGTGGTATTAAATATTCATATAGTTCTGCAGCTATCACCACCACTCATCTCCAGAAATATTTCCATCTTACAAACTAAAATTCTGTACCAATGAACAATAATACCTCCTTATTATTGTTATTATTAGCCCCATGGCAACAACCCATGTACTTTTTTTTTAATATCCCTTTCTCCTTCCACCCCCACACAAACACCAGCCTTTGGTAACCACCATTCTACTTCCTATTACTAAGAATTCACTCTTCTTCTCCTTCTTCTTCCCATTTTTCTTCTTCAGGTCCACATATAAGTGAAATCATACAGTATTTATGGTTTGGTGTCTGGTTTATATCACTGAGCATGAGGTCCTGTTTCATCCATGTTGTTGCAAATGGCAGAACTTCATTCTTTTTTAAGGCCGAATAATAATTCATTATATAGAATGAAAGAGATTAGGTTTCCATTTGTGTAATTAATATTTGATGAGCATGCTTTGAGTATAATGGCATCTCGTAATCCATATGATATCTAATTAAAACATAAAACCAACGATTAAGAGAAAAATTACTCTGGGCCTCAGAAATTTACTGCAAGACAAAAGGACAATGGAACATTTTATAAAGAAAACCTAATAAGGTATTTTCCTACACTGAACTCAGAGTGGTAACAATGTTGTAACAACAATCAAATTAGTTCAGAGATGTATGATGCTAAAGAGATCAGGAGAAACACAAAGTTTCCTTTGCATACAGGTTTCTATCAGTGAGTGTGCAGTTTGCGATCCTTTGAATAGTTAAGGTGAAATGCAATTTGTTTACTACAATCTCATCTCCATTTATAAAATTTTACAATAGAAAAAGGGATATATAAACTGATAATCATTTTTATTATAATATAAATTCTCAGCTAAACTTTGTTGGCTTTCCCTCAGGCTCAAACTATTATGTTTGTTTTATAAGTTGTCTATGTGTTTTCCAACACTTTTATTTGGAAAAACATAGATAGATGGATATATTAGAGTAAGAGACAGATGATAGATAGACAGATAGGTGTAGTTTCATTGGTTTAAAATAACTGTATTAGAAGCAAAACTGTTAAAATAAATCCTGTATTTGTATTAATTATTAAAAATTAAATATTGAGTTTAGTTTATTACATATAAGCAAAATTTATTATGTTTCCTTGTTTAATATTAATTTGAGTGAAATAAACTTTAAGAAATAATCAAGCTCTTTGAACTGAAAAGAGAGGGGTAAGTTTCTGTTGAATTTTTTGTTTTACCTTCTTATTTTGCTTGTGTATGTTTTTTATCTTCAGTGTAGTCTTACTGAGAACTCCAAAATAAAATGTATCATGGTAGAGCTAATTTGGTTAGTGAGATGGAAGAGAGAAACTCCAATGTATCACTAAGAAATATAGAACTCTGCCACACACAGGTTGAAAGAGGCTGAGCCATTTTCAGATGAAGGAAGTAAAGACAAGTAAGTCAGCTGAAGCTGAAGGGCTGATTAGATTTATATCCAGAAATTCAGCATTTTGCAGAACTTCCTGTAATAGCAGAGACTGCATTGATTCATAATGCTGACAAGATCTTTTCTGTGGTAAAAACCAATCATTTATATTTTCATAGAACATAATCCATTTAGCTATTACAAATAGTTGAGCTTATATGATTTATTTTTAACATGATAAAAAAATGAGACAATAATAATGGATTTTTTCCCTCCTTCTCTCTACTGAGGACTCTTGAGAAGAAGGGATCACTCTGACCCAATGACCTATGATAATGTTCTTTTCCAGGTCAATATGCTATTGGTCCTCAATGCAGAAAGACCACAGGGTGTATCTGATTTGTCCACATTTCATAGAGAAAACACAACTGTGTATTATAGATCATGGAGCATATAGGGAGTGGACTATTTTTTTTTATCCCATTTCCTGATGTAAGTAACAAAAATTAAAAAGAGGTTTTTTTTTTTGGGGGGGGGTGATCCTATCTTACTCAGAAGGGAATTGTGTGTGAAAACTGAAACTAAAATTCATCTAAACATAGGAACAAATCCACATTTTTATAAATCTGCCTCTGATAATTTTACAATCAGATTCTTCCTGAATTTGTGGGTTTTTTCCCCACAGCTTTTAAATTAAATTTTTTTGAAGTATAGTTAATTTACAAAGTTGTGATAATTTCTGATGTATAGCAAAGTGACCCAGTCACACACATATATATTCATCCTCTCTCAGATCCTTTTCCCACACAGATCATCACAGAATGCTGGGTAGAGTTTTTTGTGCTATACAGCAGGTCCCACTGGCCAATAATTCCATATACCTCAGTGTGCATATGCCAATCCCAACCCATAGTCCATCCCTCCCACCCACTCCCACATGTCCACTTTGGTAACTGTAAGTTGTTCAATGTTTGTGAGTCTGTCTCTGTTCTGCAAATAAGTTCATTTGTATCTTTAATTTTTTTAAGATTTCATGTATAGGTGGCAGCATGTGATGTTTGTCTTTCACTATCTAATTTCACTAAGTATGATAGTTTCTAGTTCCATATGTGCTGCTGCAAATGGCATTGTTACATCTTTTTTATGGCAGAGTAATATTCATTGTATATATGTACCATATCTTCTTTATACATTCCTCTGTTGATGGACATTTAGGTTGTTTCTATGTCTTGGCTGGCGTAAACAGTGCCGCAATGAACATTGAGGCACATGTATCTTTTCAAATTATGGTTTTCTCTGGTTAGATGCCCAGGAGTGAGTTTGCTGGGTCATATAGTAGTTCTATTTTTAGTTTTTTTTAGGAAACTCCATACTGTTTTTTATAGTGGTTGCACTACCACACAAATGTTCCCATTAAAGATGGTGTTCATTTTTCAGATCAACTCCTGGCCCCAGTCGGTGTTTCAGGGCCAGCTACCATAAAAAAAGATCTGGCCTCAGAGAGGAGGAAGAAATGAAGAAAAAAAGGGAAAAGAATGTTTAGCATCTTTTCTTACAACTCATTGCCCAAGACCTGAGCATATCCTACTATGAGATGTGATCTTATTGAGATGGTACATGAAGACTGTGAAAGTAGACTGAGTTTATCGTGGCTTTGCCATTACTAACTCTGTGTGTTTGGGCGATTCAAACATTCCTCACTTAGCTCATCTATTAAATGGGGATGTGGTAATACAATTATCTAATAATCTTATATGTTTTATAAATTTTAAATTTACTAATAGATGTATCAAACTTAAAACAGTACTTACCCTATAGAATATACTCATCAAATACTTAACATTGATATTATTATTATATTTATTCTGGAAAGACAGGGGTTAGCTTTAAATTGGGGATCTTATTACTATGGGAGAAGGAGAAATTGGAAATAGGGAGATAATTAACATTATACCCATGGTATAATAGAAACAAATTTTTAGAAAGTAATCTGTAACATTAATAGCAGTGTCTGTATATATGTCAAGAAGAAATGCCGAAGTCATGTGCTCTATTCCTCTCAATGCTCCACTCCAGTTATATAGAAATGATGAGTAATTTATGAAAAAGACAACAAAACCAAAGGCATAGCTTTGGTTGCAAATATGATAGCATTTCAGTAATAAATAACATAAATCATTTGTCAATGTTCAATCTTAGGCATATAGGGCTTAAGGACTGGAAACAGGCAAATGTTTTAAAGGCTATGATGTAGGATTAGAGCAGATCAGAAGCATTCTGAAAAGTCACATTCTGAGTCAGTGATTATGAGAGTGACAAGGGCACAACAAGGTTTTGGTTGACGTCACACACTACTTCAGTGCCTGAATCTACAACATTCTGATGTCATCATAGGATCAGCATCCTGACATTTCAACATAACACTGCTATGGGCCGAATTGCAGTCCCTCAAAATTCATATATTGAAGCCTAAATTCCTAGTGCATCAGAATATGACTATATTTGGAGATAGGATCTTTGAAGCAGTGGTTAACTTTAAATGATAGCATTAGATCCTAAACCAATCTGACTAGTGTCCTTTTAGGAAGAGGGAATTTGGACACACAAAGAGCCACTAGGAATGTTTGTGCACAGAAGAGACACCTGAACACATAGAGAGAAAGTGGTTGCTGGCAAGCCAAGGAGTGAGGCCTCAGGAAAACAAAAATTGCCAACACCTTGATCTTGATCTTGATCTTAGAGCCTCAGAACTGTGAGATGCTGTATTTATATTGTCCAAGCCACCAAGTCCATTACATCTTAAGGCAGCCCTACAAACTAGTACACTTATCTGGATCTGAAATATGGGAACCAAGAGGCCAGATGGAATGATAATGAAGAGAAAGAAATACAATCTTCATTACAACACACACAGGTCAGGCTCACATCAGCCAGCAATTAGCAGAAATTCTAGAAAGAGAGTAGAAAGAAAGATGCAGTCCCAACTTTTATCAGTCTTATCTGCTAAAAAATACAACCCATTATGTTTAAAGTAAATGCATACATATTAATACATGTTGCAAACCAAATCTGTTCTTTCACTTAACTTATCATAAATCTAATACATAGACAAAACCCAATTTTTAATGGGTACATAGTATTTCATTTTTTGAGTATAGAATTGTTTGGTTAAAAACACTACTTGTTGGCAGTTAGATTATTTCTAACGAACACTATTATAAAAGTTTAACACAGCAGTGTTTAAGGTGTTATATTTGCCTGGGATCAAAATTTTGCTTCTGAGAACTGTACTGCTACCAGGTTAATGCGTGTCTGGTGTATTAAAGTGGAATTGGGAAGTTTCAGAAAATGTTCAGAAATCAATCAATGAACTTATTCTACAGTGAGCCAGGAGTTTTAAGATGTGACAAGACTCTTTATAAGAATTCTTGGAGTTCCTGTCATGGTACAGTGGAAATGAATCCAACTAGGAACGATGAGGTTGCAGGTTCAATCCCTGGCCTCGCTCAGTGGGTTAAGGATTTGGCGTTGCAGTGATCTGTGGTGTAGGTTGCAGACACGGCTTGGATTCAGCATTGATGTGGCTCTGGCATAAGCCTGAGGCAATAACTTTGATTAGATCCCTAGTCTGGGAACCTCCATATACTGTGGGTGCAGCCCTAAAAAGACAAAAAGATGAAAAAAAAAAGAATTCTTATTATTCAGCATACTATATAAGGGATGACATTACTATAAGAATAAATTTAGCCATACAATGTATTTGTTACTGAAATATTGTAATATTGCCCATTGAATAATAAGATTGTGATTTCTTGTATTTTATGCGTTACTATTATTATTATTTCTTACTCATTAATATTCTGAAATCCAGTACCAGATTTTTCACACATATCTTAATTTTATACATGATGAACTATCAACTGCTCTTATCAAAAATGTCAAAAGTATTAGGTAGGAGATAGTTCTCTGCTGCTCTTATCAAAAATGTCAAAAGTATTAGGTAGGAGATACATAAAATGTTTATGTACTTACTATGAAATCAAGAAACATTTTCCCCATGCTTTAATCAGTAAAAAGAATAATTTTTGCCATGTTTATAAAAAAAGAAAACAAAAACCAGATTTCATATGTTGTAAGTTGTTTCCTGATAGATTAGATTTCTTCTCTCTCATTTAAAAAAAAAGAGGTTATATTCATTTTAAATTGGGAGAATAATCCTTCCTAAAGTCAGTTTTATTTACTAGTTCCTGAAGTATTCCATTAAAAATATTTCTATTGCATTTTAACCAAGCTTCAATTCTTCTGCTGTTTAGATCTTTCCATTAGAGTCTTAATGTATCATTCCCCTCTGAAATGTATTTCTATATATCTGACTAAAGTTTCCTGTAACAATGAAATTTCTTTTGAATATGATTCATTCCTCATATGAACCTCTGAAATGACACATTTTAGATAGGCTTTGAGAAAGAGACTGTGCGTCTGTGCTGTGAGTCTTTTTTGGATACACATTTATCAAACATTAGGTGTTCCTAGTCATTCCGGGTTAAGATACTGGCAAATCACCCCCACACACACACACAAAAAAGAGTGTGCATAGTTGACTAGGAAAAGTGTTTGAAGATGGAGAGAGCTGTTTCCTGAGGCAGAACAAATAGTGCAGCATTGAAATGCCAAAAATGCAAAGATTGAAAAAGAAGTATCACAAGAGAAATAGAAATATGTGGCAATAAGATGGAAAATAAATATAATAATGAAGCATCAAGGAAGGGAGGGCTGGTGGAGATACATTGCAAATGTGAAAATGCTATAAAGAGGCAATAATATTTGACATGACACCCTGGAGAGATGGCTTTGTAGCCATGGCATGGCATGGTTTGGGTGTTTTTTTAATTTTTTATTTTTTGTTATGTTTGGCCATACCAACAGCATGCAGGCTGGGGATGGAACTTGCACCACAGTAGCTACCTGAGCCACAGCAGAGACATTGCCACACACACACACACACACACACACACACACACACACACACAGACACACACACACCCTCATCAAGATGGTATATAAAGGTTCATTACATCACAATTGATGTATCCAGAGAGAGCAGGACAGATCCCTCAAGCAAGTATGAGGTGTCTTGAGAGAGCAAGAAAAGGAAACTCACCTGGAATGTATTGTGCTTAATTACTGAGGTTGGGATGAGGGTTTCCTTGGGTGGGGAGTGGATTGCAGGATTTGAATTTCTAGCTGATATTGAAGGAGGGAGCACTTAATCTTTCTTATCAGGCTATCCCAGTGGGGAAAAATATTGAATGCAAGACAAAAGATAGAAGGAAAATATTCACAAAAAATTTATCATTAGAATACGAAAATAGTATAAAACAGTTATATCTTAAAATTTTTCACAAGTTGTTAAATGTACATCAGAGTAAAGTAAATCAAATAATGCATATGTAAATATACATTATAAACACATAATTGTATATTGTAGTCTTAGAAAGTTTTTAATATTATATGTATTATATTGATATAAAATATAAGTGATTGATTGTAGAAAGTAGATTGATAAGATTTATAAACACTTGATCAACTTTTGTGATGGCCAATTTGTCAGGACTTATGCAGTCCCACCCTCTACTTGATTCAACAAAGAAAATGTAAATAGTCTCTATGAAAATCAATTTGAAGTGAAATCATATAAATTGTGAAGTTACTGATTCAAACATCAAGAAATAAGCTGAGAGGTTTCAAAATTATGGATACATGGCTTTGTCTAAATTATTATAATACTCATGATTCAAAAACTGGCTACAAATACACAATCATATTAAGGGATAATATGCATTCATTAAAACAATGTTATCTCCATTATCAAGTATACAAACATGGAATTTAAAATTGCAGAAGTAAATAAAGGTATCTTTTTGATTCATTAGGAGTAGAAGTAGGAAAGTAATTCTGACATGCAAATTCCAATCCTATGTTTATGTAGCAACTCGTGTTATAGAAAAATAAATCCTTTCTGTAGATCATACCAATGGAGTCAGCATTCGTGACGCTGTCCTCTGAGTGTACTCACAGTTTATTTTAATACTTGTTATTTGAAAGGTATCTGGATTTCTTTCTACGAAAGAATATAATTTAGCCTAATCTACCATAAATTAGAAAATTGTTGCTAAAAATAAGGAATAAGAGGGTTTTTTTATTTTTTATTTTATTTTTAGCCTTTTTAGGGCTGCACCTGCCACATATGCAAGTTCTCAGGTTAGGGGTTCAATTGGAGCTGTAGTTGTCCCTATAGCACAGTCACAGCAATGCAGGATCCAAGCTGCATTTATGACCTACACCACAGTTCATGGCAATGATGGATCCTTAACCCACTGAGCAAGGCCAGGGAACAAACCTGGGTCCTCATGGATACCAGTCAGATTCTTACCACTGAGCCACAATGGGAACTCCAGGAATGTGAGTTTTTTGACTTTGGGTTTTCAAAAGTGAAAAGAATTTTTCTTAAATTAACATTAAATTAACATTTTTTTCTATTTTTCAAGATGTAAAGAAACTATCAATGGAACATATTTGGTTTTTATAGTAAAAATGTATACTTCCTTCTTTAGTAGTCATATTTCCAGATAAAAACCATACATTTAAATTTATGTAAATATTTGTAAGTTCACAGAACTTGATTGAATATAGAAATACTGTCTCTTGGTCAACAGCTTAAGTTACAACTGAGTTATTTTATCCATAGTGATCTAGTCTTTTCTTCTCCTTGAATATTAAAAAAAATGACAGCACATATGCATATTTACTTTATTTTTTCGATATTTTTTCTGTTAGTGACATTACATACGATAAATTAATTATCTGGATATAACTGCCTTGCGTTTTGTAACAGCAGCACCTGGACAACATTTTGTAGTTTTATGACAGAGATAAATTGCAATTAAACAAATTAAGTTTTTATTATAATGCAAATTTTTCAACTGATGGAGTTAAGTTTGAGCCAACATTTTCATTCAATTCCTTCTTTTCAAGAATTTCAATTCAAAACATTAAATATGACTTAATGCAGCATTTGGCAAACAATGTCTCTCTCAAGATGTAATTCCCTCAGCATGATTTTTACAAGGAACTTGAGGAAGTAGAATTGGAGGTTAAAAAAAATGGAATGTGAAATAAGATAAAGAAAGGTGCTAATGCAATTTTTATTGTATGCTTTTATAATTTAAAAGGAAAGTAATATGTCCTTAATAGTATCATTGGGCACAATAAAACATATGTCCTAAAGCCATTCAAAAATGTAATAAGACCAAAAAAATGACATTTCGTATGTAAAGATGTAGAGAATTAAACATACATTCCACTTATTAAGCAAATATGTAAGTAGTGTAACATTTAAAATGTAAAACAAATAAAGAATGCTTTCAGGAGTTCTCTTGTGGCACAGAGAGTTAAGGATCCAGCATTTTCACTGCCATGGAGTAGGTTCAATTCCCCACCTTGGAACTCTCACATGCCCTGGGCATGGCCAAAAAAAGAGAAGGCTTTTAGTTTTTGTTATTATTTATAGATTTAAGCAATTCTTATTCCTAAAGTCTAGGAACCATAGATATATGCATATACAGTAAAATGTAGAATATTAAATCTTTGAAAAATTTAAGGGAAATATACTGTAAGGAAAAATAACCACTATATATTTTGGAGGAAAAAACAACAATCCAAAGTCATTTTGGTGTGACTAAAAGCAGGCAGATTCTAGAAAGAAGTGGAAATTTGCAAGAGCAGAACAGCAGATGGTGGCTATCTTGTCTCTAGCAGCTTTTTGCCTGAAGGCACTCTGCAGTTCACTCCACATGCAACAGCTAAAATTTTGACAGACTATCCACCATCATACTGCCTTAAAGAAATAGAAGATAGAAATAGGACAACCACAGATGCCTCAAAGGATAGGGGAGGTACCCCAGAAAACAGACAGTTTGAGACAGGAATTCATGTATTTCCTGTATAAACTCAGTAAAAATCTAATGTTGGGCTAATCCCTGAATCACTTGTGTGTGGGATGGAACCAAAACATCTCACTATGGATGAAATAACTCAGTATTTCCAGATTAAATCAGATCAGTTTATTTGCCTGCTGAAACAAACAAATAAATAAGACTAATAACACTATTTAGTAAACTATAACAGAATTCATCAAAGTCTAATTCATAAAGTAAAGAAGAAACAGAAGAATGTGTCTTATTCTCAAGAGAAAAAGACATTTATGAACAATACAATCACCCAGAGGTTGGAGGTATAGTATTAAATTTTTAAACATGTATGTTTAACTATGCTTAATACTATAAAAGAAAAATATGCTTACTCTGAAAAGGTATGAAAATATTAGGAGGAAATTAAAACACATAGATACACATTAAAATAAAATTATAGAAGTGGAAATACATCTAAAAACTATCATGTGGCTAAAGTAGAAAACACTGACTATTTGAGAGGAAGTAGAGTAAGAGAAATCCACCCCCACACCCCTACAAACACACACTGTTGTGGGACTGCAGATTGGTACAGCTGATTCTGGCAATGTCTCTTAAAGTTGTGTATGTATATATGTTCAGGTATCATAGAATTTGAAACTGGTACCTATAGGTTGATTATTTCTAATCATTTGCTGTTATATACAAAGCTTTGATTATCTTTAAAATAATGCTATGCTTATCCCCAAAAGGAAAGATAAATATGTGTGTGTATAGATAGATAGATGATAGATAGATAGATCGATAGAGAGATAGATAGATATAATCTTGATACAAATGTATTTAAAATTTAAAAATCCTGTACTCCACAGGATACAGAAGAATCTGCTTAAAGAACTAGGTTTTCAGAAGACTCTTTTTGTGTAGGAGCACAGAAATGATATTACGCCAGAATACTATGGAGAATTACAATTTTCCCAAATGTAAAGATAATGCTGGGTGAAGTAATGAACCAAGTAAGGGATACCATAAGCTTAGATAAGCAGAGTAATGGAGAGAAATAAACTTACCTCACCTGATTTTAATCACTTTTTCTCAAGTTTGTTTGTATCAGTTGCTACTTAATTCTTGACATCATTTTCCTCATCTTTAGTATTAGAGGATTCACTCAGCTTTTGGGATGTCCCAAGCATTGTTAGTCCCAGATCTCTAATTAATGTCTACCCATCTTCCCAACATGTAGACAACAATGAAAGGCAGCTTTGATTGCAGCCACCGCAGACCATACACAAAACCTGAAATGTTTGCACCTCGTCCCATCCCTATATCCACAAACCCTACCTCCCCTAGATGAGCTCTGTCAGACTGCTAGGATCCCAGATGCCACAGAATGGATGTGCTGACTAACACAATGGTGGTAATAATTTTATCATATATACATATATTTTAAATCATGACACTGTACACCTTAACAATCTCATTGTATATCCTAAATATATACCAGTTTTATTTGTCAGTCATGCCTTAATAAAGCTAGAGAAAAAAATTTTAAAAAGAAGATAAGAGAAGGTCATCTTCTGAAAAGCACTATGGTTGCAACCACTATGGAGAACAGTGTAGAGGTTACTTAAAAAACCTAAAAATAGACTTTCTCTATGATGTGGCAATCCCATTCCTGGGCATATATGCGGAAAAGAAAAAAAACTAATTTGAAAAGATGCATACACCTCGATGTTCATAAAAGCACTATTTGCAATAGTCAAGACATAGAAGAAAGCTAAATGTCCATGGACAGATGAATGGATAAAAAAGATGTGGTACACATACCATGAACTATTACTCAGCCATAAAAAGAATGAAATAATGCCTTTTATAAAAACATGGATAGACCTAGATGTAAATCTAGGCGGTGAAAGATAAATACCATATGATACTCATTTCATTTGATATGAACTCATATGAACTCATTTCATATGATATCACTTATTTGTGGAATCTAAAAAAAGGATACCTGTGAACTTACAAAACAGAAACAGACTCACAGACATAGAAAGCAATCCTATGGTTACCAAAGGGGAAGAGAATGGTAGGGAAAAATTGAGGGTTATGGATTAGCAGATACATATTACTATATATAAAATAAACAACAAGCAACTATTGTATAGTGCAGGGAGTTATATTTAATAGCTTGTAATGACCTATAATGGAAAAGAATATATATATAACTAAACTTTTCTATATATCTTAAACTAACATGATATTGTAACTTATCTATACATCAATAAAAAAGATAACAAAATTACTATTGTATAAGCTATGTAATGAATATTTCAGTGCTGAGGGACAATGCTATTACACCCCTACCAAAACAATTTTCAAGATGATCCCTAAAAGTTTGCACTTCTTTTTGTGTATGTTTGTGACCATCACAACTAAAGACTGAATATGTAAATGCTAGTATTGCTGTATGAACACAGTTATGTTTGCAGCATCTCACTTTCAATGGTTTAATAGCCTGGAAAAGCCTGGGTTCAAATGCAATGACGATTTACTATTCTTCAAACAATGCTATGTTTGCACTAAATTTTTATAGCTTCAGCTGAAATTCTATGTGTGTTTAATTGCATGTCTTAGATGAGTCATAGATGCAACTTCTGACAAGTATAGCCTTCATTTTTGGTAAGAGATAACCTGTAGTGTATGTAAAGTTTCACGATAATGCAGGACAGAGGACAGTCAAATCGAGGCAGTTGTGTGATTGCACAACAATATGTTGATTAAGGAAAACATATCATATACTACATGGTAAATACTGGCTATTTCATTTAAAAGTCTTGTTGAGGAGTTCCCATTGTGGCTCAGCATTTAAGAACCTAATGTAGCATGGAGTTCCCACTGTGGTGCAATGGAAACAAATTTGACTAGGAACCATGAGGTTGTGGGTTTGATCCCTGGCCTTGCTCAGTGGGTTAAGGATCTGTCATTGCCATGAGCTGTGGTGTAGGTCTCAGACGTGGCTTGGATCCTGCATTGCTGTGGCTGTGGTGTAGCCTGGCAGCTGTGGCTCTGATTCCACCTCTAGTGCCTGGGAACCTCCATGTGCAACAGGTGTGGCCCTAAAAAAAAAAAAGAACCTAAGGGTAGAATCCCTGAGGATGTGGGTTTGATACAGTGTTGCCTCAAGCTGCAACATTCAGATGTGGCTAGGATCTGGTATTGCCTTGCTTGTGGCCTAGGCCTCAGCTGCTGCTCTGATTTGACCCTTAGCCTGGGAACTCCATGTGCCACAAGTGTAGCCTTAAAAAAAAAAAAAAAAAAAAAAAAGAAAAAGAAAAGAAAAAAATAGAGGAAAAAATCCTGTTGATATGCTTACAATGGAATTTTTTTTGTCTCTCTATCTTTTTAAGGCTGCACCCATGGCATATGGAGGTTCCCAGGCTAGGAGTCCAGTCGGAGCTGTAGCCACCAGCCTAAGCAAGAGCTACAGCAACAAAGGATCCAAGTCACATCTGGGAACTTCACCACAGCTCACAGCAATGCTGGATCCTTAACCCACCAAACGAGGCCAGGGATTGAACCCATATCCTCATGGATGCTAGTTGGGGTAGTTATCCGCTAGGCCACAATGGGAACTCCTGCTTACAACAGAATTTGAAGTGATCTTACTTCACTTGGACATTTAATGGAAAAAAAGTGGGAAAGGGCAGCTTATGTTCTTCTTGGCTATGCTTTTTAGTAATAATTTAGGTAGTTATTACATCTTTATATTCATAGGACTTCCTAATTTATAGATAGTGCATTTATTATAGTTTCTTATTTCATTGAAACAAATTAGATTTGTTAGAGCAAATAAAATTGTGAATCAAACAATAAAAAAAAAATAAATCTAAACTCAATTTCCTCTGCAGATCAAAAATGTGTTTGTGAGCTTTAAACCAAATTGCCTGGAATTAAAAATTGTATTTTATAATTTTGAATTAGCTGTAAATTTACATGCATGCCTATGGGAAAAAGTAAAGTGTGTTGGAAAAAGAAAACATAAACATAACTTAGAGGACATTTTTCCCTATTCCCCCAAATCCTCATTTCTACTCCTCAGAGCTGATGTAATATTTTTTACTAATTTCCAGAGAACCCTATGAAGTTTACATACATAGCCAATATTTAAAATTCACAAAATAACAAATGTAAGATATAAAGGATATTGGTCAAAATATCCAGGGCTTGGGATCATTACTGTTTTATCAAATTACCTCATCAATTTTATTTTGATTATATACAATAAAATATTTATCTTATGGAGAAGTTCCTTTTCTCTACTCCAAGTTAATTCCTGTTCTACTTTCTTGGAAAGAACCACTTCTTGGCTCTACAATATACTGTCCTAGGCCAATTTTATATGTTTAAAAGTAGAGCCCAGATGTGCAGAGGAAAGAGAACTGCTTTGCTAATTCCATCATATGTTACATGATGTTTTCTTAATTCATCTCTCCATTGTTGGATATTAAGTAAGTTTTATATTGGTAATTCCTGTTTTGGCTCATTGGGTTATGAACCCAACTAGTATCCATGAGGATACAGATTCAATCCCTGGTCTCGTTCTGTGGGTTAAGGATCTTGCGTTGCTGTGAGCTGTGGTGTAGGCCAGCCACTGGAGTTCCGATTTGACCCCTAGCCTGGGAAATTCGATATGGTGCAGGTGCAGCCCTGAAAAAAAAAATATTGTTCTCACAAGTAATGCATCAGTCTCTACTTATGAATCTGAGCTAGAATTCTCTTCTAACTGTATTGTACTGTATTCAGTATTGTCATTTCCACCCACATGTGGCTTTGGAGCAATAGAAAATTGGCTATTCTGAATTCAGAAGTGCTGGTAAGTATAAAATAAAGCTAGATTTCAAAAAATTCATATAAAAATTCATACAAAAATTCATACAAAAATATCCAATTTTATGTTGATATGTTAAATAAAAGATACTTTGGAAAATTATTTTAAATTCATTATTAAAGCTAATTTGGAATTTTACACAATACATATATACATGCATAAATGTGCATAATAACATATCCATTAGTTTGTAATATTATATGTGTACATGCATACAATCAGCTAGTAAGAGTGCACGCCATATTCAGAATGTAGTTTATTTTAGCTAGTTTTATTTTGTCACACATTTTTAAGTATCATACCCTTAAAATAAAATTTGAAATCTGTCAGACTCAAATTCTAAGTTTAGGAGTTCCCATTGTGGCTCAGCGAAAAAGAATTTGACTAGTATTCATGAGGACACAGGTTCAATCCCTAGCCTCACTCAGTGGATTCAGGATCCAGCAGTGCAGTGAGCTTTGATGTAGGTCACAGACATGGCTCAGTTTTGGCGGTCCTGTGGCTGTGGCATAGGCTGAAGGCTACAACTCCAATGTGACCCCTAGCCTGGGAACTTTTATGTGCCATGTGTGTGGCCCTAAAAAGACAAAAAAAAAAAATTCTAAGTTTATTTTTTCTTTCCCTGTTAATAATGCCATTATGTCTTTCCTGTTGATGGAAATTTTCCCTATACCTCATTTCAGAATTAATTTATCTTATAGCAAGTAAAAAAGTATTTTGTTAGTTTAAATGTGATCGAATTTATTTAACAGATTATTTAGTTAACACTGACTGTTGATACTCCATGTGCATGGTGCAGCTCTCTTTATAAATGTCCCCTAAAAATAGTTATTTTTCTATAAATAACTTCTGTCTTTATTAAAAGTATAAAATACCTTCAGTACAGGTATTTTTATAGTATTTTCTCTCCCTTGAATGGTGGCTTATATGCATATATCCTAAACTTATAGGATAACAACTCCAAAGAGATATTTTTTCCCCCAAGGAAATGTTCTCATTGCTCAATGACCTGCCTCATTGTGGCCACAGAACAGACATTTTTTCCAAACTAAAACACCAAAATGTTAACTTGTCTAGGTCTTTGTTATTTAAGGAAATAACACTAAATGGTAATAAACCCTGGGTGTGAGTCTTCCTTCCTCTCCAGAGATAGTACACAATTACCCACTTTGTTGATTAACTTGCAATTAACCCTCTGTTATAACTCTGGCATTCAGAGAATCATGGTGCCTCCCTTAGATATTTTGAAAATAAGAGTAGAATAAAACAGAAGTGTGTAGGAAAGTCCAACAAAGTCCTCTGCTGCTCCATGATGATCACTTTCGTACATTTTTAAGTATCAAATACTGTTATGGCAGCTGCCCAGCAGCCCTGCACCACAGTGTATCAGCTCTGGCGACAGCCCTGTGGCTATAGTGTGCCAGCTCTAGTGATAGCCCTGTGGCTTTACTGTACCAGCTCCAGCAGCTCTGTGGCTGCAGTGTATCAGATCTTTTACCCAGAGAGAAACCAAGTGAGCACTTGGAGAGTTGGAGAACTCAGGTTTATTACACCAGTGGGCTCAGAGGAGATCACTCTCTGGAGTCCGAGCCCCAAAGAAGGGTTTCACAAGGCTCTTATGTGTTACCTCTTCTGGGTCCATCTTGGTTGGTCAGACTGGAGTGAGATCAGGCAAGGTAATAGATGAAGAAACAAGTTTACAGAAGCAGATGTGTGGGGGAGGGGTGGTTGGGGCTGTTGGCTGGACTTTGCTTAGTCATCATGGCCGGGGTCTTTCCTTTCTACATTTTTATTGGGACATTTTCTCCTACAATACCAAGTTATTGCTCAAATTGTTTTGGTGCTTTGGCTTTACTGATACCCCAAACATATGCTTGGGTTCCTATTAGTCAATGGATCAATATATGTAACTATACGTGGTGGTCTGAGACTGATAATGTCCCTGACATAAAGAGATGTTCAGAGAGGATTGGCCTTGAGCTAAGTTTCTTATCTGGCCTGGATTAAGAATATAGGTATGATACACATTCAGAAGAGTTAAGTGAAGGTCATTTAATGTAATTTTAGTTATTTCATGTAGTTGAATATTATCTTGTCATGCCCTTCTGATTAAAGTGCTTTTCAGGTTTGAAATAAACATGGCTTGAGCTGGGAGGAGGACAAGATGGCAGAGGAGTAGGGGGACACGCTCGCCCTCTCCCGCAAACACAACAAAAAAAAGCACATCTACAGAATAAATGACTCGCACAGAACAGCAACCAATCGCTGGCAGAGGAACCTAAACTCCAATAACGGCAAGAAGTTCGTGACATTACTGGGCAGAACGGGAGAAAAGAGGAGAGTGAGAGAAGGTGAATCCGAGCAGGAGGGGCACTCCCAAAAGGGAACTGAGGAGGAGAAAGGGATACTGCACCCTGGAAAGTCATCTACTCGGGGGAAAGAGCAAACGAACCGGAGGCATCTCCAGATGCAGAGAAGAGTGTAGCAGTAAGTTGGAGTTCTGAAAAGCCGATCAAGAACCGAACGGAACATCTGAACTATGGGCACAGTCACCAAAAATTGAGACGCCTGGGTGGGGGCTGGGCACAGAATCCTCGGCTCCAGAGGTTACTCCCTGGGAAAGGGCTGGGGGATGCCTGGGTGGGGGCTGGGCACTGAGACCTCCACTCCAGAGGTTAGTCCCCGGGAAAGGGCCTGGGGACGCCTGGGTAGGGGCTGGGCACCGAGACCTCTGCTCCAGAGGTTAGTCCCCGAGAATGGGCTGGGGGGGCGGGGCGGAGTGGAGACTGCTTGGGAGGTCTAGAAACCGGTCTGTCAAGTTTGATGGGGCAGAGACTGCCTGGGAAACTAGAAAGCAAAGCTGTTGCAGGGGAAGGGAGCAATACTCTAGGGGCGGGGAAGTGGAAAGCCGCATCAGAGGGAACCTGGGAGAAGAGCCTGGTCTGTGCCCGTGCTAGGGAGGGGAGAGAAGAAGAGGTGGGTCCCCATAGAATACTCCCCATGCCACAGCAAGCTTACAGGCCCGCTAGCTAGCAGAAAGATGTGCTTCCCAGTGCATCCCCTCCCCCAACCCCCACCACCCCCTACACTCTCGCCGGACCTGGGGCTGCCTGCCATCCGGGAGGGCTGGCCTCAACAATTGCCTGAAGCCTACCACCGCAGGGGCTGTCCCTGCACAGGCCTGCTTGCCCTTTGGAGGGGCTACACTACTGCAGAGCAGCACCAAACACCACCAGCCCCCAAGAAAAGGCCTGCAGCACAGAATAGCTAGAACAAGCCTAGCCAGGCCGTGAAAAGATCTACCTAATTCTTGGATGGTTTTTCTGAGTCAGACTGCCCCGGGGAGGAGCCTCTTGGATTTCCAGCGGCCCTGCTACCCGCCCAAGCCCCCCAGAGTGTGCCGAGGTATAGCAGATCAGCTGCATAGAACTGCCAGCTCCAGGCAGGACCCCCTGCAGCCCAGAAAAGCTGCAACAAGCTTGGCCGAGCCAGGAAAAGATCTCAGACAGCCTTTCTGAGTTGGGCTGACCTGGGGAGGATCCTCTTGGGTTTCCAGCAGCCCTGCTACCCGCCCAAGCCCCCAGGGGGTGCCAAGACCTAGTGGATCAACTGCATAGGACTGCCAGCTCCAGGCAGGACCCCCTGCAGCCCAGAAAAGCTACAACAAGCCTGGCCAACCTGGGAAAAGATCTCAGACAGTCTTTCTGAGTCGGGCTGCCCTGGGGAGGAGCCTCTTGGGTTTCCAGTGGCCCTGCTAGCCACCCAAGCCCTCAGCAGGTGCCCCACTCCTTCGGAATATCTGCTCAGCACCACCAGCCCCCTGGAGGAGCCCCTGCAGCCCAGAAAAGCTGCAACAAGCTTGGCCAGACTGTGAAAAGATCCGCCTACATTCTCAGGCCGTCCTTCTGAGTTGGGCTGCCCTAGGGAAGAGCCTCTTAGGTTCTCAGTGACCCAGATAGCTCCTCCAGACTCCAGGGGATGCTGCACCCATGAGGAAGAGCTGCCCAACACCGCTAACACCCTGTAAGAACCCCACAGCCTAAAAACACCAGAGCAAGCTCTGCATGACCAAGTGAAATCTGCTACCATCGTGGTGTGGACCCCTCAGTCCTGTATGCCCCCAGGAAGTCCTCCTTTGCTTCAAAGAAACACTGTTAGCCCCATCAACACTCCAGAAAAAGCCACACTGCCTCAAAAAAGACTGACCAACAACGCCAGCCCTTGGGAAATATTCCACGGCAGTGTCAAGGCAAACACTGCCCGATAACGGAGAGTACAACTCCGTCAGGAGAAAGAAAACAACAAGCAAGATGAAGAAGCTGAGAAACCACCCCCAGTCAAACCAACAGGAGAACTCACCTAAAACAGTCAACAATGAAACAGATCTCTGCAGTCTAACAGACCTGGAGTTCAAAAGAGAAATAGTGAAAATACTGAAGGAATTAAGAGAAGATATGAACAGTAATGCAGATACCCTCAGAAAGGAACTAGAACATATAAGGAGGAGCCAAGAAAAACTAGAACATTCATTTGCAGAGATGCAAACTGAACTAAGGGCAGTAAAAACCAGAATGAATAATGCAGACGAACAAATCAGTGATATGGAAGATAGAATAATGGAAATCACCCAATCAGGTCAGCAGACAGAAAACCGAATCAAAAAACAGGAAAGCAATATGAGAGACCTATGGGATAATATAACGCAGGCCAATCTACGCATAATAGGAATTCCTGAAGGAGTAGAAAAAGATAAGGGAATGGAAAATATATTTGAAGAAATTATCGATGGAAACTTCCCAAATCTAAAGGATACTGAGTTCAAGATACAGGAAGCACAGAGGGCCCCAAACAAACTGAACCCAAATAGACCCACACAAAGACACATCATAACAAAAAAGGCAAAAGTTAGTGATAAAGAGAAGATCCTAAAGGCAGCAAGAGAAAAACAGAATGTTACCTACAAGGGAACCCCCATAAGAATATCAGCTGACTTCTCTACAGAAACACTACAGGCCAGGAGGGAATGGCAAGAGATATTTAAAGTGCTCAAAGGAAAAAATATGCAACCTAGAGTACTCTATCCAGCAAGAATATCATTTAAAATAGAAGGGGAAATAAAACTTTTTTCCAACAAACAAAAACTTAAAGAATACAGCAACACAAAACCCAGCCTAAAAGAAATACAGAAAGGGCTTCTCTAAACCAAAAAGAAAGGAAGGAAAGGGAAGAAAAAAGAAAAAAAAAAAAAGA
This sequence comes from Phacochoerus africanus, assembly GCF_016906955.1. Taxonomy (NCBI): domain Eukaryota; kingdom Metazoa; phylum Chordata; class Mammalia; order Artiodactyla; family Suidae; genus Phacochoerus; species Phacochoerus africanus. The sequence goes on along the minus strand of NC_062544.1, from coordinate 78,061,931 downwards.
GGAAGAACTAGGACTGAAGAAACTGCAATCAGAGAGCAATCATTCAAATAAGCCAGCATACAGATTTAATCATGAACATGCTTCAAACAAAATAAAATTAAAAAGGAAAAAATAAAAAAGAGTCATCAAAACCATAAAATATGGGCAAGGGACGTTAGGAAATAAATAACCCTTTTTGTTTGTTTGTTTGTATGTTTCTCTTCTTAATTTTAATAAAGTAATGAAGTGTTTGAACTTACAGGACCATCAGGCTAAAACACACATTTATGGGAAGGGGTTAGCATACTTAAAAAACAGGGCAACCACAAGCCAAAACCAAATATTGCATTTGCAAAAAATGAAAAAAAAATACACTCAAGCAGATAATAACAGGAGACCATCCAACCAAAAAAAAAAAAAAAAGAAAGGAAGAATGGAGAGCCATAGAATCAACTGGAACACAAGGTTCAAAATGGCAATAAATAATCATCTATCAATTATCACCTTAAATGTCAATGGACTGAATGCCCCAATCAAAAGACACAGAGTGGCTGAGTGGATAAAAATGCAAAAACCTTCAATATGCTGCCTACAAGAAACTCACCTTAGGACAAAAGATACATATAGATTGAAAGTGAAAGGGTGGGGAAAAATATTTCACGCCAATAGACATGACAGAAAAGCAGGAGTCGCAACACTCATATTAGACAAAATAGACTTTAAAACAAAAGACATAAAGAAAGACAAAGAAGGACACTACTTAAGGATTAAGGGATCCATCCAAGGAGAGGATATTACTATCATCAACATATATGCCCCAAATACAGGAGCACCCAAATATTATATACGTCAAATATTAACAGACATAAAGGGAGAAATTGATGGGAATACAATCATAGTAGGAGACCTTAATACCCCCCTCACATCAATGGGCAGATCCTCTAGACAGAAAACCAATAAAGCAACAGAGATCCTAAAGGAAACAATAGAAAAGTTAGACTTAATTGATATCTTCAGGACAATACATCCAAAAAAGTCAGAATACACATTCTTCTCAAGTGCTCATGGAACATTCTCAAGAATCGACCACATCTTGGGACACAAAGCTAACCTCAATAAATTTAGGAGCATAGAAATTATCTCAAGTATCTTCTCTGACCACAATGCCATGAAATTAGAAATCTACCATGGGAAAAGGAAAGAGGAAAAAACCTACTACATGGAGACTAAACAACATGCTACTAAAAAACCAATGGGTCAATGAGGAAATCAAGAAGGAAATTAAAAAAATACCTTGAGACAAATGATAATGAAGACACAACCTCTCAAAATCTATGGGATGCTGCGAAAGTAGGCCTCAGAGGGAAATTTATAGTGATACAGGCCTTTCTCAAAAAAGAAGAAAGATCCCAAATTGACAACTTAACCCTCCACCTAAACGAACTAGAAAAAGAAGAACAAAAAAGACCTAAAGTCAGCAGAAGGAAGGAAATTATAAAGATCAAAGAAGAAATCCATAAAATAGAGACTCAAAAAACAATAGAGAAAATTAATAAACCCAAGAGCTGGTTCTTTGAAAAGGTGAACAAAATTGACAAACCCCTGGCCAGACTCACTAAAAAGAGGAGAGAAAGAACCGAAATACCCAAAGTTATAAATGAAAAAGGAGAAATCACAATGGATACAGCAGAAATACCAAGGACGTAAAGGACTTATATGCCCAGACCTATAAAACTTTAATCAAAGAAATCAAAGAAGATGTAAAGAAATGGAAAGATATTCCATGTTCCTGGATTGGGAAAAACAATATTGTAAAAATGGCCATACTACCCAAAGCAATCTACAGATTCAATGCAATCCCTATCAAATTACCCATGACATTTTTCACAGAACTAGAACAAACAAGCCAAACATTTATATGGAACCACAAAAGACCCAGAATCGCCAAAGCAATCCTGAGAAACAAAAACCAAGCAGGAGGCAGAACTCTCCCAGACTTCAAGAAATACTACAAAGCCACAGTCATCAAAACAGTGTGGTACTGGTATCAAAACAGACAGAGAGACCAATGGAACAGAATAGAGAACCCGGAAATAAACCCTGAGACCTATGGTCAATTCATCTTTGACAAGGGAGGCAAGAACATCAAATGGGAAAAAGAAAGTCTATTCAGCAAGCATTGCTGGGAAACCTGGACAGCTGCATGCAAAGCAAAGAAACTAGAACACACCCTCACACCATGCACCAAAATACACTCCAAATGGCTGAAAGACTTAAATATACGACAGGACACCATCAAACGCCTAAAAGAAAACATAGGCAAAACACTCTCTGACATCAATATCATGAATATTCTCTAAGGTCAGTCTCCCAAAGCAATAGAAATTAGAGCAAAAATAAACCCATGGCACCTCATCAAACTGACAAGCTTTTGCACAGCAAAGGAAACCCAAAAGAAAACAAAAAGACAACTTTCAGAATGGCAGAAAATACTTTCAAATGATGCAACCGACAAGGGCTTAATCTCTAGTCTATATAAACAACTTATACAACCCAACAGCAAAAAAGCCAATCAATCAATGGAAAAATGGGCAAAAGACCTGAAGAGACATTTCTCCAAGGAAGATATACAGATGGGTAGCAAACACATGAGAAAATGCTCTACATCGTTGATTATAAGAGAAATGCAAATCAAAACTACCATGAGATACCACCTCACACCAGTCAGAATGGCCATCATTAATAAATCCACAAATAACAACTGCTGGAGGTGGTGTGGAGAAAAGGGAACCCTCCTGCACTGTTGGTGGGAATGTAAACTGGTACAGCCACTATGGAGAACAGTTTGGGGATACCTTAGAAATCTATACATAGAACTTCCATATGACCCCACAATCCCACTCTTGGGCATCTATCCGGACAAAACTCTACTTAAAAGAGACACGTGCACCCGCATGTTCATTGCAGCACTATTCACAATAGCCAGGACATGGAAACAACCCAAATGTCCATCGGCAGAGGATTGGACTCGGAAGAGGTGGTATATATACACAATGGAATACTCCTCAGCCACAAAAAAGAATGACATCATGCCATTTGCAGCCACATGGATGGAACTAGAGCATCTCATACTGAGTGAAATGAGCCAGAAAGACAAAGACAAATACCTTATGATATCACTTATAACTGGAATCTAATATCCAGCACAAATGAACATCTCCTCAGAAAAGAAAATCATGGACTTGGAGAAAAGACTTGTGGCTGCCTGATGGGAGGGGGAGGGAGTGGGAGGGATAGGGAGCTTGGTCTTATCAGACACAACTTAGAATAGATTTACAAGGAGATCCTGCTTAGTAGCATTGAGAACTTTGTCTAGATACTCATGTTGCAACAGAAGAAAGGCTAGGGGAAAAAATGTAATAGTAATGTATACATGTAAGGATAACCTGACCCCCTTGCTGTACAGTGGGAAAAAAAAAATTATGCTTAAAGTTGCTCTAAACATTCACGAGCAGGCTTTTGTGTGGACATAAGTTTTCAGCCCCTTTGGGGAGATGCCAAGGAATTTGACTGCTAGACAGTACAGTGAGAGTATGTTTAGTTTTGTAAGATATTATATTACTGTCTTACAAAGTGGCTGAATCATTTTGCAGTCCCATGAGTAATGTGAGTTCCTGTTGTTCTCCATCCTCACCAGTATTTGATGTTGTCAGTGTTCTGGATTTTGGCCACTCTAATGGGTGTGTAGTGATATCTTGTTGCTGTTTTAATTTGCATTTCCCTGTCAACATGTGATGTGGAGCATCTTTTCATACACTTATTTAACATTGGTATATCTTCTTTGATGAGGTTTCTATTCAGGTTTTTGGCCTTTTTTTTAACCAGGTTGCTGGTTTTCTTATTGTTAAGTTTGTATATTTTGTTTTTTGTTTTTTTACTCTATACCAATATTTTAAATTCTATTAATTTCTTTTTTCATCATTTCATAATGTATTTTTTAATTTCTTTATATATATATATTTTCTACTGTACAGCATATTGACCCAGTTACACATACATGTATACATTCTTTTTTCTCACATTAAGTTTGTATATTTTGAATAACCATCCTTTATCAGCTATGTCTTTGCAAATACTATCTCCCAGTCTGTGACGTGTAGTCTCATTCTCTTAACTTTGTTTTTTGCAAAGCAGAGTTTTTAATTTTAATGAGTCAAGCTTATCAATTATGTATTGCATGTTTATTTCTTTGGTGTTGTTATCTTAAACTTCATCATTATACCCAACGTCATCTAGGTTTTCTCCTATGTTATCTTCTGCAGTTTATAGTTTTGGGTTTTTTTTATGTTTAGTTCTATGCTCCATTTTGAGTTAATTTTATGAAGGGTATAAGTCTTGTGTCTATATTCAATTTTTTTGCAGTGGATTTCCAATTGTTCTAGGATCATTTTGTTGAATAAATATTTGCTGTATTGTAAAAAAAAATGGCTTGAGAAATTCCCTAATAGACTTTATTATTATATTTTTGCAAGTGATTTTTAACATTATCATATTTATAGTCAAGTAGATATACTTATTTTGTTTCATGAAATATTTTCAATGCTTCACACTATTATTGGCTACTGATATTTTGTCAACTTAGAAAGAATTACTGTTAAAATCTCTATACTAGAAAAAAGGATTTTTTTTCCCCTCTTTGTTCTCTTTTTGTTACTGATACACTAGGTATGACTTGCCCCTGGCAAGATTACTCTGTCTGGTTGAGCAGTCTCTCTACATAATTTAAAACTTTATTTTTTTTCAAAAAAAAATGCCCTGATGGAAAGTTCCAAAGATGAGGCTTGTCAAATTAGAATCTGACTGTCCCTCAGCAAATATGCCAAACAAAAATAATACATGACACTTTTCTTTAAATCATTGTTTTGTTTTGTTTTGTTTTTTGTTTTTTAGAGCCTCAACTATGGCATAAGAAAGTTACCAGGCTAGGGATCCAGTCAGAGCTACAGCTGCTATTCTATACCACAGCCACAGCAATGCCAAATCTGAGCTGCATCTGCAACCTGCACACAGTAATGCTGGATCTTTAACCCACTGAGTGAGGCCAGGAATCGAACCCACGTCCTCATGGATACTAGTTGGTTTGTTATAGATGAGGTACATTGGGAACTCTTAAAACCATTGATCGTAAAAACGATTTTAGTTATAATCCAAACATAGATATGATGCAGATAAAAATTCAATCAGCATTAAAAATGCAATATCAAAGAAAAATCACACATAAAACTGCACTTTGTAACCTCTACTCCTATGAAAGCAAGAACACCTCCACACTTGGCTCAGAGAGAAGCAGTAAGCATGCTTCCCTGGAAACACTTGATAAACATTTTCCAACATGTCAAAATACTGTAAAAGTGCTATTTTTATTTTTGAGGTATTATTTACAAATGGTAAAATGCATACATTTTAAGGGCACAAAGCTATAAATTTTATAACCATGTTACAATGATCCAAAAAGAGCTATAGAATAGAAATGTATAATTTGCATTTTTTTTTTTTTGCAACATAGTGTTTGGAGATCCATCCCTGTTCTTGCATAATTCATTTTGTTCTACTTTGTGATGATTAGAAGAATGATATTTTATTGTTTGTTGGGAGACATGTTTCTACAATAATTTTTTAGCCTCTTTGCTTCTATTTTCTATGCTGAAAACTTCATCTTGTCCTGCCTTACTTTACCCCATAATCCTGCTTGAAAAACAGTTGCAGTGCTGGTAAATGACTTAAACTTAAGAACAAAGACCTAAAGGTATAAGTTATTCATGTGGTCAGCTGAATGAGGACACAATGCCTTGGTCTAGGCACACTGGACTTGTGCAGATTGGCATGCCATTTGCACAGCATGATATGTCCTGTTAAAATAAGAGAAAGAGGAATCTCATGGCCCCAAGTAGTATATGAGCAGTCATTAGTGGAATATGCATCAGCAAGGAGAACCAAGGTGCAAACCAAGGCAACATGGGTTGCCTCAGGTAGTCATGCAGTTTGTGGAAGCACAATGATAATTCTTTAGATGCTATGTGTAGATAGCTAAAGTAAACCTTCCTCAAATACTAATAATTGTTAAATGCCTAAAGGTCAGAGCAAAAGCTTAACCATCTACAAGCTATGTGACTTTTAAAATAATAAAAGATCTTTTAAAATAATAAAAAAAAAACCCTATGTCATGCACTTATAGCCCCCTCCTCACTTGACCTAATCCTAAAGAGCACAAAAAAAAGCAGTGTGGAAGTTCCCGTCGTGGCTCAGTGGTTAAAGAATCTGACTAGGAACCATGTGGTTGCAGGTTCAATCCCTGGCCTTGCTCAGTGGGTTAAGGATCTGGCATTGCCGTGAGCTGTGGTGTAGGTTGCAGGCATGGCATGGGTCCCACATTGCTGTGGTTCTGGCATAGGCCAGCAGCTACAGCTCTGATTCGACGCCTAGCCTGGGAATCTTCATATGCCGCGGGAGTGGCCCAAGAAATGGCAAAAATACCTTTAAGATAAATGTCTCTGGGTCTGTTTTATGTTAACTTTTTTCTTAAGTTTCACAGCACCCATTCTTAAGCCCTCACCTGCTGAGCTGGTCTTGGCAATTGTTGTTAATATTTTATTGTATGAAGATACCACATCTGATCTGTGTTCCTTTTTCCTTTTCATTGATATTTAGTTTGTTTGCAACTTTTAACTGTGATGAATAAAGCTGCTGTGAACATATTTGGGGACATATACACTCATTTCTCTTAAGTATATATTTAAAAATGACATTTCTGGGTGATGGGGTAGGCTTAAGTGCATTTCTTAGGTAGAAAAACTTTTTTTTCCCAAACTCTATGAACAATTTTATGTTCATACCAGCAAAGTGTGAGAATACATTTGACCCATAACCTCTAAAATTTTGCCACTCCATTGCTTAATCAAAACTTTGCAATTCATTTAAAGTGAAAGATACTCACTGTAATAGCCAGTGTTATTAAATTATGGCAAATGTATAAAACTCTATAGCTATAAACAAAATCAAGAGAATTACTATTATTTTTATTACCACAAGAGATGTCTGTGTTTGCCAGCAAATTCATTTCTGGGTGTATGGCCAAAAGAATCGACAGCAGAGTCTTAAAGATATATAAATACTCACATGTTAATATCAGCGTTATTTACAATAGCTGAAAGGTAGAAGGAACTGAAATGTTTATTAACAATTGAAAAGATTTTAAAAATGTGGTATATACATACAATGGAATATTATTAAACTTCAGGAAGAAATGGAATTCAGACAAATACTACAATATAGATGAACACTTGTGGACATGATGCTAAGTGAAATGTCTAGTCATGAAAAAACAAATACTGCATAAATCCACATAAAGTTACCTAGAGTAATCAAATTTATAGGCAGAAAGTAGAATGGTAGTTGACAGAGACTGGGAGTAGAAATAAAGTGGAAATGTGTAGTTTAATGTGTACATAGTTTTTGTTTGGGCATGGGAGTGAAAGCTGCACAATGTCATGTACTAATGTCAGTGCAATATATACTCAAAAACAGTTAAGATGGTAAGTGTTAGGTAATGTGCATTCCACCTCAATTAAAAAAGAACAGAAGGGAAAAAATACCTGTGCTCCATTTTAGGCAATCAAATTTTTATTCCTTTCCTAGGCTGTTGTAACAAAGTATCACAAACTAGTAGCCTAGGACAAGAGAAGTATATTCTCTTACTATTCTGCAGGGTATAAGTGTACAATCAAGGTATTCTCAGGGCCTTGCTGTCTTCAAGGTCTGAAAGGAGGAAGATCCTTGCCTCTTCCAGATTCCCCAAGTATTCTTTGGCTTGTGGCAGTATAATTTCAATCTATGATTTCCATCTGTCCAAAGCCATCTTCTCCCTGTGTCTGTGTGTCTCTGTGTCTTCACATGACATTCTCCTGCATACATTTCTATTTTCTTTTAGGGCAGCAGTCCTATTGGATGAGACTTCACCTTAATCAAATGTGACCTCATCTTTATTGATTTCATTTGCCAAGATCTCATTTCCAAATGAGGTCATATGAAAAACTACTGGAAGTTAAAACTTTACCACATCTTTGAGTGGGAACACAATTCACCCCAAACTACTGACAACTCCAACCTCAGGAAATCACTTATTTGATTCTGTCATTATGGGCTACTTATGATTTTTGTAAACTATCATGTAAATCGTATAAGAGAGTATATACTGATTGAATCTGGTTTCTTTTGCTAAGCATCATAGTTTTAACTATCTACCAAATTTCCTGATATAATTTTATCATGTTATAGACCCATCTGTAATGTGTGAAAGGGTCTGTTATTAAACATCTTTGCTAAGATCATCAGTCATTTCAGTATCAGCCACTCTACTGGGTATGAAGGGATGATAAACTTTTAAGGATTTAGTTGACATTTACTTAATGAGTACTAACATTGAACACATTTTCATGGGTTCACTGACTGCTTGTATATCTTCCTTTGCTAAATGTCCAAATCTTATGTCTCTTGTTTATTGGGAAAGTTTTTTTGTCCATATTACTATCAAATTGATTCAACACTATTGTTGAAAATGTTATTCTTTCTGCTCGGCTTTTCCTAGGCACCTTAATCAAGATCAGTGAGTCATATATGTGTGGGTCTACTAACAAAATTTATTTGATTCTATTGAGATTATATATATATAGAATATATATATATAAAACATATACAAGTTTTGATAATGCCTCACCGTTCTTGGATAAAGCTCTAGAGAACACTCCATTTGTTTTCTTTGTCATGTTTCCTCAGCCTCCAAATATTTCTTCACAAGCCTACACTGATCAGTATTCAACTAAACATTCAAGGAGACAACCCCTAAAATTTACTAGATGTTTATTTCTGTACTGTTCTCTCTCTGTACAGCATTTCCCTTGGTACTCAGTCCATGGATTCTGCTGCCTTCCCTCTGCGAGTGTATAACTTTTCTCAACTCAAAAGCATTGCTAGTCTTTGTTTAGGTGTCTCTATTTCCCTATATTGTGGTTTGAAAACTCTCTCCTATCTGTAATCTGGGGTAATTTCAGGCCTCATATTTTTGTTCTCTTTGCTCAGGGGTAACTGTTTGGGCTGCTGGTTCTCCAAAATCTGAAATAGGTATTTCATCTACTTGATAATTTTTTAAATTATTTAAGATGGTGGGGTGTGGGGAGCCGAGAAGATACAAGAAGCTGAGGAAGGGAGCTTGCCTGAATGATACAATTCCGAGGGCAGTCTCCTAATCAGAAAAAGAGGCCTGCCTTAACGGTGCAGTTCCGAGGACAAGCTCCTAATCAGGAAAAGGGGCCTGTCTGAACTGTACATTTCTGAGGGCAGGTTCCTCAGCAAGGGGATGCCTGCCTGTACGGCACAATTCCGAGGACAGGCCCCAGAAAACAATAAGTCTCACCTGCTGACATTGGTGGAAAACTAAATTTCCCAGGAAATAATTTCCATTTTGTGTTGCTGAGTGGGGATTGTTCCATGGATAACTTAGTTTTTTCTGTTATTCACTAGCTATTCAGTTTTTCTGTCTTTCCTGATTATTTATTATTCTTATTTTCCATTCTTATTTTCCTGTGGTGATTTGTGATTTAACAAAATTACAACAATAATATAATAAGAATTTCATCCTGAAGGACTTTCTCCTATTTAAATCCAACTTAGTTAAAACATAGTGTTTATCTATTAATTAGTTATACAGTAAACTTTAGAGTTAGGATTTTAATGAGGTTCATAGAAGTTATATATTATTCTTGACCAAAAGACACCTAGCTATGAGTTATAGAAGCTTTTAAGTGATATCTAGTTATTTTATATTTTCTTACACTGTCTCCCTGCCATAATGCTTTAAAGATAAGCACCAGTCTAAAAATAAGATTTGTGAATGCCAAATTCTTGTGTCTGTGAACTCTTCAAATTGTAAAGACTGGCTGGCCATGGGATGATTTGTACTGTCTCCTCCTTTCCATGATGTATTGTACCTAATTGCCCTTAAATTGTACTCACTAAGTTTAGTTAAGATAAAAGTCTTAAAACATGATGTATAGCTGCTATACCATGTAATAGTTAACCAATGTACTTTTAACACTGTGATGTAATCTGTAGCAAAAAGCTGTCTATATAATCAACCATTTATGCCAATAAAATTTGAGCAGTCCAGCGCCCTGAAAGAAGGGACAAAGAGGCTGTCTCTGTAATTGTACATTCGCCGACGCCATGTCCTTCTCCGATAGGGATGTATACTCCCTGGCCGCCGGAGCTGGCCTCCAGCAGTGGGGGTAAATTTACTCCCTCTTATTTCATTCTATCTGGAAGCCAATGCCAACAGTTTTTAAGGATCACAGTATTCAAGTATAAACTCTGCTCATAGGTTCAATGTAAACTTATTTAAGTCAAAACACTGATTTATTCATCTTTTAATTCTGTATTCATTAGGTTTTCCATTGGTATGATGCAATTGCTTAATAAGTGTTGAGTGATTGAATGAATGTAATGTGAATCAATGAATAGATATGTTGACATTAATGAAGCCATTGTTTCTAGTGACGGAGAATAACCTCATCATCAAAGTAAGAATCAAGAAAAGGAGCATAGTTTTGAAATCAAATGGATGAAAAGAGAGAAGAGAAACACAAGTGTTCAAAGAGCACAGTTCACAGAATCCTTTGTTCAAAGAGCACAGTTCACAGAATCCTTCAAATGATGCCCAGATAGACATCAATCCCTATTTCATTCACAGATGACAACTGTCATTTGAAAATTAATACTTTAAATATCCAGGCAATAGCATTGAGAATGTAACCTGATATTATTTGAAAATATTTTCTGGCAGGAATTTTTCTTTCTACAAGTAAGAAGAGAGCCCACATTATATACAACTTTATCTGGCAATCTTTCCATGTTAGAAATAAATCCGTGAATTTCAGTAAAGAACTTACATTTGCATAATAAAAAAAGATTTAGTGAAGTAAGTCAGACAGAGAAAGATAAACATCATATGAAATCACTAATATTGGAATCTAAGAAAAATGATACAAAATAACTTATTCAAAAAAGAGAAATAGATTCAAAGATTTTGAAACAAAACTTATGGGTACCTGAGGTGAAATGTTAAGGGGAGAGATAAATTGGGGATTCTATACACTACTATATATCGAATCAATAAGTAACAAGGACCAACTATATAGCACAGAGAAATCTACTCAGTACTCTGTGGTAGTCTATATTGGAAAATATTCTGAAGAAGAATTGATATGCATATATATATAATTTATATTTATAATAAATATGTATATATATATATATAATTCACTTTTCTGTATACCTGAAACCAGCACAACATTCTAAGTCAACTATACTCCAATAAAATTTTTGAAAAATATTTAAAAGATTATCTCCAATAATATAATTTAGAAATGTCAAATTTTGTAGACTGTTGCTATAACTAAGGACTGTGTCTGATGTACAAATCTTCGTAATACTCAAAACTGCAGTGCAGTTCCTGAGCGGAGCACTAAATTTTCCTTTGCCAATAAAGGTGCACCAGTTTAGTCATCTGTCATAAATACTCTCAGATGTGGTTATTAGCAGAAAATTCTGAGTCAACCCAGCTCTAAGTCAAGATGTAATTCATGACATGGTGTGTTGTGATGGGAATAGAGAGAATCAATTTTCACTTTGGTACAAAAGGAATAAATCTGCATCTCCAGTTGACATGGGGGTCACCACCTCATCCCAGGAATGCAGAGCAAGCCACAGATGTTTCTAGTGTTATAATTTCTAGATTTGATTACCATAATTCTCTGAGTCTACACACATGAAACTATTCACCTGGAGAATTCAGCTGATATAGAATGAAGTGGATCATCTACATAAAACTGCTTTGGGTGATAACATTTCAATATAATTTCCTAGACATTGTATCTACTTAAATGATACTCCACCATTATTTCAAATGACCATGTATAGGACCTTGTCATAAAACATTTGAAATTGTCTATGAACCTTCAAATGAACTAGAACAAAGGTAGAAGAGCTTGCCCTTATTGCATGCTTACTATATATCAGATGGTGATATATAGGCATATAAAAAAGAAGCAATACCAGCAGCTTCATTCCATGATTACAACTCTTTCATTTGGCCTTTATTATTTTCACGTTTATCCTAGGATTTTGAAACACAAAGAAAAACTTGGCAGGAGTTCCTGTTGTGGCTCAGTGGTAATGAACCCGACTGGTATCCATGAGGATGCTGGTTCAATCCCTGGCCTTGCTCAGTGGGTTAAGGATTTGGTGTGAGCTGTGGTGTATATCACAGATGTGGCTCAGATCTCACATTGCTGTGGCTGGTAGGCCATAGGCCAACAGCTGCAGCTCCAAAGCTACCCTTAGACTGGGAATTTCCATATGATGGGTGTGGCTCTAAAAAGAGAATAAATAAATAATAAACAAACAAATAAATAAAAGAAACACTTGGCAAACAGTACTAGTTAGAAAATATTATGGTTGAAAGGAGGCTAACTGATTTTAAAATCAAACTCAGTTTTCTAAAATGCATGAATATATATGATTTTTAAGTTATTCTGGGTATAATTTGGTTCTTGAGGGCAGGTTTTTTAAAAAATATTTGTACTATTAGAGCAAATATCATAGCAATGTAGCTTTTTATTTATCTACATTATGTATTTGTAAGTTGCAGCATGTGTCATATAATAAAATATTTACCACAATAAAGAAGTTTTAAATAAAGATTCAATAACCTTTGGATATGAATGAAAACTAGAAAATATTTTGTTCTTCCTCAAAGACATAAATAAAAAGTGGTATAAAAGCCATGTTCAGGAGTTCCCGTCGTGCCTCAGTGGTTAACGAATCCAACTAGGAACCATGAGGTTGCGCCTTTGATCCCTGGCCTTGCTCAGTGGGTTAAGGATCCGGCATTGCTGGTGAGCTGTGGTGTAGGTTGCAGACACAGATCAGACCCCACATTGCTGTGGCTCTGGTGTAGGCCAGCAGCTACAGCTCTGATTTGACCCCTAGCCTGGGAACCTCCATATGTCGTGGGAGCAGCCCAAGAAATGGCAAAAATACAAAAAAAAAAGCCATGTTCAAATGGTAATACTTTTCATGAAAATCAGGACTCAGCTATCAATATTATCATTATAATCAAAATACCTCTTTTTCTGTGAGAGAGGAATTTTAAAATACCAGGCAAAGAATATGAAAGGAAATGGAGGACCACTCATCATTGTCTAGATTTCTTCTTTTATTTTCATTGCTCTCTAGATCTATTCTGCACAATGGAGAGATTATTTGGTGATGACATAGTAAGGCCTGTAATGGCAGTATTTCATGAAAAGGAAATTAAGTCATAATGGGCAAGACATGGATTGGAAGAAGTAGTCCTGGGGAGACATGCTTCTGGAAGTTGGATATGTCTCCTCTGAACAGTTGTAGAGAATTTTGCCATTATTAAGTTTACTCAGACCTTTTGCTAAGCACCCAGCAGTGGATTTATAGACATTTATTATCATGCTGAATAGCTTTGGGGGTCATGTTATGTGATGAGTCATTTTGCAGAGGCTGTGCCAGGCAGTGGTCAGGTTTATGGGAGCAAGGTCAACTCTTGGGTGATACAGGAAGCATGTGGGAGGCAGACTATTCAGTGCTGTGGGGCAGGGAGCCAGGAGTGAAAGCAGGAACAAAGCTGTTCTGACTGAATCAATATGATGGTCACAAAGAGAAGCTTGCAGTTTGATGGAGAAGCAAAGGCACAACAACTAAACCTAAATGACTTCTGACTTGTATGTATGAGACCGAGCGTTGTCTTGATAATTTAATTAAAATTGGCTGGTATCTGGTGTGTGTGTGGAGTCTTCATGTAGGTTAAATTACTTTACAGACTACTGATAAGTAGAAGGGGTAAGACTGTATGTAAACTCTTAGTATGAACTTTTAATAGAGAATTCTAATGAAATTGAAGAGCATTATAGTATGTGTCTAAATTTGGGAGTTCCTGTCGTAGCTCAGTGGTTAATGAACCTGACTAGCATCCATGAGGACACAGGCTCGATCCCTGGCCTCACTCAGTGGGTTAAGGATCCAGCGTTGCCGTGAGCTGTGGTGTAGCCTGCAGACTCGGCTCGGATCCCGCGTTGCTGTGGGTGTGGTGTAGGGCTCCGATTAGACCCCTAGCCCAGAAACCTCCATATGCCCTAGAAAGACAAAAAAAAAAAGACAAAAAAAAATAATAAATTTGCCTTGAGATCTCTCTGGAAGTGAAAAGAAGGAAAAGACAGGGAAAGATTAAACTTTATTTTTTAGGGTGTATGCTTGTCATGCTAGAGATTCAGGAAGGACAGTTGAATGGCATTTTTATCATAACAACAAATACATGAGGTGAGGTCAATGATCACAATTTTGTTCTGATAAAGATCAGGAAGGTTAGGTAAGGCCCATGTCACATTTATAGGAATTGTCATATTCACTGGATGAACCAAAGTTTGTCTGACAAGCTCCTTCTGAGGAGAAAATTTATGAGCTTTCAGAGAGATTAACACTTCTGATGTGCCATTTCTCCACGGCTGCTTCTCTTTCCAAAACACTGATCCATCCTAGACTGACTTTTAAGAATACATGTGAAATGCATTTAGTACATGAAAATGTATTCCAATTTTCTACAAAACATGAGGGTAGAATTACGTGGGAATATAAAAGCTTTTATGAGAGACAAAGGGACTAAACAATGCTAATAAATCAAAACTTTTTTTTTCTAAAGAAACAACTTTCAAATGCATCATTGAATTATACCATCAGAATGCAGAAAGTGATGATTTATATTGTATATGAACTAATTTTAATAGCTAGATACATCTTTGATCTTTATTACTATCTTAAATGGAATATATGTTTCAATTATTACTACTTATTTTTAATATTATATTAGAAAAACAGTATTGATCATGATGGTCAATGTGAACATTTAGAAAAGTATAATAAATGAACAGTAAAAAATAGTAGTTTTTTTTTTTTTCTACCAGGAGCAAGGATCAGCAGGCTTTATCTGCTAGCCAAAACCTAAAATATTTATCATCTGGCTCCTTACAGAAAGTTTGCAACTCTTGGGTAATTTTACAATTGATTCTATTTTTCTATTTCTCAGTATATTATATGTATACTTTTGGCAATATCATTTAGATGTCACTAAATACTCTATACTCTAAACAGCCCATGTGTATTTTCTTGAACTAAACTTACGTTTATATATATTATATCCTATATGTGTATACTTATTTACACTTATAAGATAGATTTATAAAATACTTTTTAAAATTCTTGTGTAATCCAGTGAAATAAAATCCAGCACAAATTGACCTTTGTTTTAATGAGAAAAAAATCTGCTAAATCTGGACACTCAATGTCTCTTGCCAGAAGATGACAAATATACATATGGGTGTGAAATGAACCCCCCTAAACTGTATGATACTAACCTTGCACAAGTGTATGTGGCAAACCTGCAGTTACTGGATGCTATAATTAGCACTGGCAAGGGAAAGCCATGGACAAATACTATGATATAGGATTATCATTCAGAATTGTTTATATGAATGTGAAAATAAAAAGAAAAGCAAACACTAAAAACTAAAAAGAAATATTCATACATAAATATTTGTATGAACATAGGCACTTACAAAAAGCAAATACACAGTCTGTATCTATATTTATACCTATATTTATTTATATAAAGATGCATATTAAAATGAGAAAATCTGTAATCTTTGCCAAACATCTTAGATGTCTTTAAAGTTACTCATGAGACTGTGTAACCACAGATTTCCCTTCTGAAGCTGCATTTCCATTAATTCATCCTTGCCCAGTTTACCAAGTTTTGTGCCAGTACTGGGACAACTGTAGTTCAGTTTTGAAATTTTTAATTTGAGATCTAGCAGACATCTATGGAATTGCACAGCAGGCAATTAAATTAATGTATGTTGAGTTTAATTGAGTTGTCTGCATGGAGATTATTTTGATCACCTCCTATTTGCCCTGTTGGAGAGTGAGTAATCTCTTTCTAAGGTTATGGGAACAAACCACACCCAGTGTGGAGCAGATGAGAACCACAGCTGTTTACAGGTCATATGTACTCACACCCTGGGTGAGGAGACCCACACTGGCCAAAACAGAGTTAATGGTAGGAAGGAGACCTACTTTGGAACAAATAGAGAGAAGCAGAGGAATCATACTCTTAACTTGTTGGTAACTTATGCCATCTTTATGTCTTTGCATAGGAATAAGAAAAAGGATCACTCCAGATGTTGACAGTCATATAGCTACCAAGTCAGTGTGAGAAAGGAGTCAACACAGAGAAGATGACAACATAAAAACCCACATGGGGAAAAGTCTTATTTGAGGAACAGCATTTCAATATTATCAGGAATAGAACTCCTCCATTGCTTAAGCCAATTTAATTTGGTTTTCTGTTATTCACAAATTTAAGCATTTATCAGACACTTTTATTCCACTTGCAAACTTTAACTTCTTCACAGAAGACAATTTTGAGAACTGAGATAGGCAGATAGTTGTAACATATTTTGAGAAAAAATAAATACCAAGGAACAGGTGATTGCAAAAAAAGTTCTATGGATATTCCTCAACAGGAGCTGGTCACATACTCAGAAGAATGTTGAAAATGGCATGATGTGTGACTTTCCTACCATCTGGGTAAGCAAATTGGTTCTCCCAGTATATTTCCACTCTGGTCCTTTCAGCAGAAACTCTTGCTCCTCACTGCCTCCAAATGAAATATATTTAATATAAAGGCTTTGTTTTCATCACTAATTCATCTTCATTTTGCTTTGAAATACTCTTTTCAATATTCATATAGTTGCACATATTTTCCAGTTCTGTATTTTTTAATATTTTTAAATTCATTATATATGGATTTATAGTTTTATGCAGTTTATTTAGCCAATCCTTTATTGTAGGTTATTATTTATTTATTGTAGTTATTATTGTAGGTTGTATTCTATTTTGTGACAATTAGAAAACTATTTCTTACATAATTAATAAAATATTTTGTGTGTGTTGGCTAAAGAGAACTTTTTAAAGATGTTTTAAAAACTCTTGTTTTAAAAACTCTCAGGTAAAATTTACTTTCATAAATAGTGTGAAAAGAGATATTAAGTTTTTTCTTCTAAATTCATGAGTTCAAACCCATTTACTGAATGATTTAAAATTACAATGTTTTTCATGCAAGAAACTTTATATAATAGTCTCTTTTTATTTACTATTTTTATATTTATTCATTATTTGTTCCTTATAAATAAACATGTCTGTTTTAACCACTATACTTTTGTAGCACAACCAAATGGGATACAGTATAATTAAACATCTTTTTAAAAACTTTGGATCTCACATATTTATTCTCCCATATAAAATTTAAAATTAATTTGCCATTTTCCACTCAAAGGAGAAGTTGATACTTTTCTTTAATTACATGAAATTTATATTATTTTGGCCTGTTTTATGTGTATTGTATCACCATTTATTATTTTAAGAGTGAAAGTTATTATGGGTTTCTTAATAAAGACATCTAATTTCTTATAAAGTCTATTTTTATGTATTTTAAAGTTTTATAGCTTTTGTGACTAGAATTTGTTTTTCATTTTCTATTTCCTAATTGGTAATTTCTGTTACATACTCAAGCTATTGATTTTTGCTTATCTATTTAAAAAACAATGCCCTTACTGAAATTCAGGTAATGTAATAAATTTCCCAAGATTTTCAATGTAGGAAATCTTCATACAATATAATATTTCTGTTTTATTTTGTTTTGTTTTGTTATGCTCAAGTCAGAGCATAAAAGTAACATTTGATAAATGGTCATTTATGAGCTTATTTACATCTAAAATTATGTTCCTGTATATATTTTAAATATGGATATTTATTTAGTTTTATATTTCTAATTGCCTTAAATAAATATCCCTTTAATTCATTTATATTGGATTTATTTTTCTTAGCTTTATTGTGTCTACACATTTTTGGTAAAAATAATATTTTTAATTTTGAACATTAACATGATGAAATTAAAATGCTTTCTAATAGTGAAGCCTCCTAGTGTTCTAGAACAGTCCTCTTCAGGCCACATTTTTTATTTCATTTGGTGCTGAATTCTATTTGCTAATATTTTTCTCACTTTTTTCATCAAAATGAAATTTTACCCACTATTTGCCTTTTTTTTGCTATTTCTTTGGGCCGCTCCCATGGCATATGGAGGTTCCCAGGCTAGGGGTCATCGGAGCTGTAGCCCCCAGCCTAAGCCAGAGCCACAGCAACGCAGGATCCGAGCCACATCTGCAACCTACACCACAGCTCACGGCAATGCCAGATCGTTAACACACTGAGCAAGGGCAGGGATGGAACCCACAACCTCATGGTTCCTAGTGGGATTCGTTAACCACTGCGCCACGACAGGAACTCCTATTTGTTCTTCATGTAAATTTATTTGAAATTGGCAACAGAATTCTGTACAATACAAACTATAGAACAGATTTGCTAATACAATGGACCTTGGAGTCATATATCCCAATGTTTCACTCCCAACTTTGTCATTTTCTAGCTTGATCACCTTAAGCAATGGAGTTATATCTAAATTTCTCTGTTCTGTGAGAATTAAATAAGGTAAGATATATCTCAGGCAAGTCTCTTATTTCAGGTGTTGAAACTTCAATATTAGTCAATAAATATCAATCATAAGATACTGACAATAATACTGTCTCTATATTTTTTCTTATTAATTTGTATTTAGAGGGAATGAATTAAGCTAATCAGTTAATAATCAAAGCACTCTTTCTTGGCTATTGCGTGGGCCCCCGCTTTCCAAGTGTAGACCAGGGAAGAAGACTGTAATATTTCTGGTATTCATAGTGTTAGGAAGAAGGAGGTCATCACAATCAGTATGGTTTCTTTTCTGCTGAAGATCTTACTTTCCTTGGTCTTATGGCTGACATGGATTAACTTGGGTAGAGCTGCAATTCTTTGATTATCAAAATTGCACTAGCCAGTATCAAGCCGTGTAAGACATCCCACCTTTCTACCTTTAGCTTTGACTACCATGGCTTCTCTCACTCTATATACCATGAATATATCCATCCTTCAGTCTGGATAGACTTCCTAGAGATGCTACAGGGATCATAATGAGCCCCAACTCTGACCCTTAAGTTCCAGCCTTTGACATTCTGAATTTAGTGATTTTGCAGTAACTTCCCTCATATGCAGAAAATCACATGTTAATTTGACATGCTTTCACTTTTATTCAATTTGTAATATTTCTAAGATATCTTTGCTGATTAACTACATTTTAATTAATAATTCACACTTTCTTCTAAATTATGTATCCCATTTGTTATCTCAGTGGGAAAAAAATTAGAGGATATTAATGGGTTTTCCATCTCCCTCTTAGTGAGAGTCATCTTTATGTTTTGCACCAGCAAATGTAATATTTCATTGTTATAATTACTAGGTCATGATGTGGTTCCTCAGAGTCAACAATAAACAAAAAAAAAAGAAAAACAACTAAATAACAGCTGAGATTACAGCATCTGCTTTGACTAATTTAATTCCTCCATAGTAACTATTCAGGGAAAAGTATATTATGCTTTAGAATAGTTGGAGAACAGCGATTTTGACAAAATATATCCCTATCAACATTATATCCTGATGTTAAATGACTATGTTGCCTGATTGTTGTATTCTTGTACTGAAAACCTGTTAATGGCTATACCAGCAATTCACACCAAAAAGAGCATATTTGTATATTATATTATGGCATGATGACCAGCGGAGTGAAAGATAACCCACGGTAAATGATTTATAAATATATCTAATGACACTTAAATAGCAGTGTGTAGCAATATGGATTAGTAAATTGTATGTGTAATATATATACATACAAATATAGCGTATAATTTTGACCACAGAGGTGTGAAGAAGATGGGTATAAAAAAGACAAGAAAGAAACAAAATAAGAAAAAAGCTAGCTGAAAGGAATCTTTGTATCTTTGCTATATATATTTTCAGTATTTTTAAGACTTTTTAGGACATACATAATTATTGATACTCAGGTAGGTATAAAGTCAAAGATCATTGAACACTTGCCATTAGAGAATATGAGGACAGACATTTATTTTGTGAGGTTAAAATATGTACATATACACATGTTTTATATGTACTTTTTATGTACATTTAATAAAATATTTATTATGAGCTTTATCATAATTTACTACATATTTGCATTATTTAAGAGTAATAAATTATGTCAGAGTTCATCCAATATCAAAAGTGTATTAGACACACACAGACATTTACTTAGCTCCATGGCCCATTTAGCATGTGGATTCCTTTAGAATGATTTCCTTTTCCTTGAAGTGAAAATTAACTATATTGCTGCAGCCTACTTGTAAACATCCCATTCCAATTAAGCCAAAATATTATCTTTAATATTTGGCAAAGAAACCAAATAACATCTTCCTTCCTTCTCTCTATTTTGTTTTGTGTGTGTTGCATAAATTCAACACCATAATCTGCATTATAGATAATTATCCTGAATTCTATCAAATACTTTTCTGTCGTTGAGTACTAAAGCTCTAAGTGGCTTATTAGGAAAAGTTTGGAGTAAAAAAATGACCTCACCCCCAGTCTTTCCCATTACCTAGCAATTTTTTTTTAGAGACCTTCTTCACCAATCCTGAAATTATGAAAATTTTTTTTTTGCTGTATGGATTTTTATGTATGACAGCCATCAATTTAGGAGAGTAATTATTTTCAGTAGCATTACTGAAAATTGCTAACCTCATTTTGGTACTGCAATAACACAAGGAAAAAAATAATTCATGGTTTTTTGAATAAAGACTATTTTCCAAGAAAAAGAGTCCAAAGTACATATTCTTATACCTTGATATCTCTCTTCTCTCGTACTTGGAAAATTTACCACAACCCAGAGGAACTTGGCCACTATATTTTTATAATCTTTATTTCATGCAATGTCATATTACCTCCCATCATGCATTTTTCTTTTTTTTTCTTTTTAAAGTTTTATTGATGTATAGTTGATTTACAATGTTGTGATAATTTCCACTGTACAACAGAATGATTCAGTTATACATGAACATACTCCATTCTTTTATCAGATTCTTTCCCATATAGACCATCAAGAGAATGGGGTAGACTTCCTTGTGCTAGACAGCAGGTACCCCATTGGTAAATCATTCCATATGCCACAGTGTGCATATGCCAGTCACAAACCCCCATTCCATCTCCCACCCCACCCTTGCCCCCTTTGGTAACCATAAGTTTTCAAAGTCTGTGAAGTTGTTTCTATTCTGAATATAAGTTCATTTAAATCTTTTTTTTTTTTTTTAGATTCCACATATAAGTGATATCATATGATGTTTGATCATGCACTTTTTCTATGCCAACGATCTGCCTAGGGCTTTTTCGTTCAACTCAAAAATCCTTTTCCTGGTCTTTCACATTGTTAACTACTTCCCATGAATTGATTCACAAATAAATCCACTCCCTGGAAAGGGCTGTCCAAATTCCTCTGTTAAATACCTTTATATATTCTTCAGCCAGAGTTTATCTCACTTTGAAAATTTATATTCATTTATTTTATTTTATTGTCCATCTCCAACAGAATGTAAGCTCCAGGCAAGCAGTGAATACAATTCGCTTGTTCCAGGCTTTTCACAAATGCCTGAAAGAATAGTAAGTACTGAATAAGTATATGTTAAATGAATGGATGGATAACTGAGAAGATGAGTGAGGGCCAGTCAAAATGCTTGTGAGGTTGGCACCTCTAAAATCTCTCAGAAAGCAAAAACAAAACAAAACCTCTTCTAAATAAACTTATTTTATTCAGATATAGTATTAATGCCCAGTTGAACACAAAATAAAGTGCACAGCACACAAAAAATCATACAAACTGACCCCATCCAAATAACTAGCACATAAATGAGAAACAAAATATTTTCAGCACCAAAAAGCCTCCACTCATCCCCATTTTAGTTGCTAGCCAAATATCTCATGGATCAAAGATTCATTAAGTATTAACCATTTAAACAGACTGGATATATCCTGGTAAATATATATTTTGTAGACAAGGAATCTGCAGTACTATTCCTTTAGTAACTATTATTAGCACATTTACAAAGAGTTCCATCTGTTTTATTCAATCATTCATTCCTTCAGAGTCCTCTAGGGAGAAAAAGGAAAATACTGCGGTCTATTCCTAAATCTTTGTTTCCCATGACATGCAGATTTATGGAAGAAAATGTCTAAACACTAATCACAACATTGAAAAAAAGTCTTACCTCGTTGTCAAGTCATTTACAAATTATAATGATGGTATCCTAATATATCGTGTTAAATTAATATTTTGTTTTTAATTATAATAATGTGTTAAAACTTAATCTAAAGTTAGAAAACACTTTGGCAATATTTATAGGGACTATTACAAATGTTCACAAGATCTATTCCAATAAATCTGCTTCTAAAATATCAACAAAGAGAATTACCCTATATTAATAATGATAAAATATTCAAACACAATCTTAACATTTAACATCATGTGTCAAAAACTGCAGAATGGTTACAAATACCCTGATTTTCTCTAAAAATAAATTTTACTATTATTTAAAATGTTCTAGAGAGAAGTAACAACTGAATTTTCTCATGATACAGTCTATGTTAAAAATCTTTAGAATCTCATAGTATTAAGACAGAAATTAAGCTTCTACTTAATTAACATCTTGGTTTTTCTACATAATAAACTTGCAATTATTTTAGAAGATAGTAATAATTTATTACATTATTGTCAATTGATCTTTTCTCTCCACTGTCAGAGTATGAAATAAATGGAAACATATGCTGTCTCTGTGTTCCTTGATATTTACATAAAAGATGATTTATTTCCTTTATAGAAGCTCGTAAAAGGACAGAGGTAATTATCCTAAGTGGGCATGTAAATTCCAACAGTAAAAGTAAATCAATTCTGCCAAACAATTTCAAGAAGTTTCTAAATTCTTGTGAGATGAGATTTCTTTGTATACAAGGTTTATAAAAATTACTCAATTGGCATAATAAAATATCAATTTACATCTCATTAGGAGAACTTTCATAAATTAGCAATTTGAAAAATATGAATCCAAAAATGAATACAGGTTAATATGTAAAAGATAACAAGAAACATTTATTTTAAAATGCTAATTCTCTATCAAAACTGATGCATTATCATTTAAATATAAAATTGATTTATATATATATAATATTTCTTAGAAGTCACTCAGTATGTTTAAACAAAGAATTATTCAAGAATCAAAACTTGTTCATGTACATGGCTTAAAAAAATAAATACAAGTTCCCATGATGGCTCAGTGGAATTGAATCTGCTCGAATCCATTGAGGACGCTGGTTCAATCCCTGGCCTCGCTCAGTGGGTTGGGGATCTAGTATTTCCCTGAGCTGTGGTGTGGGTTGCAGGCATGGCTCAGATCCTGCATTGCTGTGACTATGGTGTAGGTCAGCAGCTACAGCTCCGAGTCAACCCCTAGCCAGGGAACCATCATATGCCGTGGGTGCAGCCCTAAGAAGACCAAAAAAAAAAAAAGTGATAGTAATAAATAATATTCAGAGTTTTATAGCAATATCCAATTTGTCCAAACGTCAATTATAAAACACTCATTGCAGAAAACTGGGAAGATTTCTATCAAAACAACAAATAACAATAAGCATATTGCAACAATAAGATGACAGAGATGTAAAGTTCCCACTGTGGTGCAATGGGTTTGGTGGCATATCTGCAGTGTCAGAATTTAGGTTTGATCCCCAGCCTCATACAGCAGGTTAAATGATCCATCATTGCTGCAGCTGTGGCACAGGTCCCAACTGCACCTCAGATCTGATCCCTGGCCTGGGAACTGCACATGCAATGGATGACCAAGAAAGAAAAAAAAAAATGAAAGAGGTGTTAGAATTATCCAATAAACCATTAAAGCAGATATCATTAAAAATGCTTTAATAAGCAATTAAATTCTTGAAACAAATGAAAATATAGAAAGTTGTGGCAAATAAATAGCTAAAGGATTCTTGTAGAAATAGGTGCCATGTCAAAAAAAAATCAAATTTTGAAAACAGTAATTCAAGAACAGAGGGGAAAAATAATGTTTGTATATGGGCTTAACAGCAGAGTAGAAAGATCATAGAGAAGAATCAGTGAACCTAAAGACAGAACAATGGAAATTATCCCATCTGAAGAGTAGGGAGAAAACCCTTAGAAAAAACAAAACAAACAAAAAAACCCAAAACAAAACATAAAACAGGAGTTCCCCTCGTGGCACAGTGGTTAACGAATCCGACTAGGTTGCGGGTTCGGTCCTTGCCCTTGCTCAGTGGGTTAACGATCCAGCATTGCCGTGAGCTGTGGTGTAGGTTGCAGACATGGCTCGGATCCCGCGTTGCTGTGGCTCTGGCGTAGGCCGGTGGCCACAGCTCCGATTAGACCCCTAGCCTGGGAACCTCCATATGCCCCGGGAGTGGCCCAAAGAAATAGCAAAAAGACCAAAAAAATAAAAATAAAAATAAATAAAAATAAAAGGCTTTAAAAAAAAAACATAAAACAATCAATAGTACCTCAGAAATCTGTAGGACCAGAACAAAAAATCAAATATTTATGTCAACAAAGTCCTTAAAGGAGAGAAGAAAGAGGTAGTGCTAAACAACTAATCAAATAAATTATAGCACATTTGGCAAAACACAAACAACTACAGATTCAAGAAACTGAGTGAACTCCCAACAAGATGATTTCAAAGAAATCCACACAAGGATACATCACACTCAACTCCTGAAAACTGAAGAAAAAGGAAAAATATCTTGGAACATCAGTATAAAGGGCATAATGATGGCCTCCAAAGATGTTCACATCCTAATCCTTAGACCTATGGTTATGTTACTTTACATGGTAGAAAGGACTTGATAGATGTGATTAACAAAGGATGTTGATCTTATCCTGTATTTCCTGAGTATACGTAATATAATCATAAACTTCTGTACAAGAAAGAGGCAGGAAGGTATGAGTCAAAAATGGAGTTGGGAAGAATGTCATTTCTGGAATGGAGTCAAGGGTAAAGGAATGTGACCATATAGAACTACTATAAGATCCAGTAATCCCACTTCAGAATACACATCCAAAGGCAAAAAAAAAAACCCAAAAAACCCCCAAAAAAACAGGCTACTGAAAATATACATCTGGCCTTATATAAACAACCCAGACAACTCAATAATACACACACACACAAACCAATTGAAAAATGGGCAGAAGACCTGAATAGACATTCCTCTGAAAAAGATATATGGATGGTCAACAGGCACATGAAAATGCTCAACATCACTAATTATTAGAAAAAAGAAAATCAAAATTACAATGAGGTACCACCTCATACTGATCAGAATAGCTGTTTCTAACAAGTCAACAAATAACAAATTCTGGAGAGGGTGTGGAGAAAAGGGTATCATCCTTCATTGTTGGTGGGAATGTAAATTCGTACAACCACTATAGAGAATACTTTGGATATACCTCAGAAAACTAAATTTATAATTACCATATGATCTAGCAATCCCACTCCTGGGCATACATCCAGACAAAATATTCATTCAAAAAGATACAGGAACCCCTATGTTCATCACAGCAATATTCACAATGGCCAAGAGAGGAAACAATTTAATGTCCATCAACAGATGAATGGATTAAGAACATATATAATATGGAATACTACTCCTCCATAAAAAGGACAATATAATGCCATTGGCAGCAACATGGATGGAACTAGAGATTCTCACACTAAGCGAAGTAAGTCAGAAAGAGAAACACAAATACCATATGATATCACTTGTATGTGGAATCAAAAATATAGCATAAATGATCCTATCTATAAAACCCAAACAGATCACAGATCTAGAAAGCAGACTTATAGTTGCCCAGAGGGCAGGGGAGGGAATGGAATGGACAGGGATTTTGGGGTTGGAGGACACAAACTGTAACATTAGGAATGGATGGGTGATGGAGTCCTAATGTACACCACAGGGATCCGTGTGATTTTGTCACTTTTCGGTACAAAAGAAGTTGAAAAAAACATTGTAAATCAAATATACTTTTTAAAAAGTCTACAAACAATAAATGCTGGAAAGGGTGCAGAAAAAATGGAAAACTCTTACACTGTTGGTGGGCAGGTAAATAGGTACAGCCACTATGGAAAACAGTATGGAATTTTTGCAAAAACTAAAAATAGAAGCAACATGTGATCCAGAAACCCCACTACTAGGCATCTCTAAGGAGAAAAACCATAATTCAAAAATATACATATACCCCAATATTCACTGCAGTACTATTTTCAATAGCCAAGATATGGAAGCAACCTAAATGTCCACTGACAGAGGAGTGGATACAGATGTGGTATACATACAATGGGGTACTACTTGGTTATTTAAAGAAAGGAATGAAATAATGCCATTTGCAGCAACATGGATAGACCTAGAGATTATTATGCTCAGTGTAGTTAGTCAGACAGTGAAAGACAAGCATCATTGATATCACTTATATGTGGAATCTTAAAAAAGAATAGACATGAACTTATTTGCAGGAAAGAAACAGACTCAAAGAGTTTGAAAACAAACTTATGGTTACCAAAGGGGACAGGTGGGTGGGGGAGGAATGGAATGGGAATTGGGAGTGGCACATGCACACAGAAGATACATAAATAATTTCATATATATTTTATTTAAAAAATAAAATATATATCTGTGCCCCCATGTTTATGGTAATATTATTCACAATATCCAAGATATGGAAATAGCCTAAGTATCTATCAACAGAACAATAAATAAGATGTGATGTGTGTGCATGCACATACGCACACGTACACATGCCCAACGGAATATTATTGAGCCATGAGAAAGAAGGAAATCCTGTCAATTGTGACAAGATGGAAGGATCTTGAAGGCATTATGCTAAATGAGATAAAGACAGAAAGATAAATTCTATATGATATGATGTGTATGTGGAATCTAAAAAGATAAACTCATAGGAAAAGAGAGTAGAGCTGGGACAAGGGAGAATTGGAGAGATATGTGCCAAAGGGTAAAAACTTGCAGTTAGAAAATAAATTCTGAAAATCTAGGGCACAGCATTGAAAGTAGAGTCAACAATACTGTATTACATCCTTTAAATCACTTTGAGACTAGATTTTGTTACACATGGGATCATAGAATTTTACTTAGCGAAAAATGCAAATTTTTATTTTACCTATTTTCACTCTTTAGAAAATATAGCTAATTTATTGGATCAGAAAATAAGAGCAAATCCTTCTTTATCTCACTTGTAAATTTAAAGTAACAAAAACATAAATCCTAAAACAAACAAATACTTAAATGTCAGAGGAATAAAATTCTTTTTTAAGGTGTTATGCCAACTGACATACTGTATAGAGGAAATGATAGTTAAAGAAATCATAATAAAAAGTGATTGATTTTTTTTTTTGTCTTTTTAGGGCCACACCTGCATCATATGGAAGTTCTAGACTGGTTCTAGGCCAGCCTACACCACAGCCACAGCAACATGAAGATCTCTGCAAACTACACTACAGCTCAAGGCAATACCACATCCTTAACCCACTGAGCAGTGCCAAAGATCAAACCCAGGTCCTCATGGATGCTCGTCAGGTTCGTTAACGCTGAGCCAAAGTGGGAACACAAAAAATTGATTGATTTTGATACGTATCAATGGATGTTCCAACATTAGGTGATGAACATTTGTTGAGAACAGGATAAAAATTGCTCTCCTTACATTATTCATTAAATAATAAAGGAAAAGAGAAACTTTGAGTGAAAATATCTGGTAGACATAACAATTTCAAAGTAACCATCATCAATAAAGGCTAACCTGATACAAGATGCAATAAAGGTATAAACACCAAAGATGGTGATACCAGATGTGCTCTGATGTGAGCTTATGAAAATGGCAAAATTTCACATATGTTAGGTTCCTGCCCAAAATTAACTACCTGGATCTATTTATGATGATATATGCAGGGACTTTCTTTAAAACTCTTGGATTTTATTTTACACTTCAAAACTATCAATGTTGTGAAATGAATTGTTTCAGAAAAAAAGTATACTAAAGGGACCTCATAACTAAAACATATTTCTATATTGGAGTTTGGTTTGGGGAAAGTTGCAATAAATGGCATCACTAAGACAATGGCCTAAATATAAACATTAATTGGATAAGAGTTATGGTATTGCATCTATGATAAATTTGATAACCTTGTGGTTTCATAAGGAAATGTTCTCCTTATTCCTAAGATATTCATATGATTAATTTATTCCTTAGTTCCTGTCAGTCTTTGTTAGATAGCTATCAGAGTAGGGTCTGGGGATGGTGGTCATTATTTCACCAGCATTACAAGCATCCTGTGCATGAACTCTAATCAGCCATCAGTTGACAGAGAAATTTATCAGGCAAATATATACAGATGCTGGCTCTTGGAAAGTGGACAAGGATTGCTAGAATGGTAAAGACCAAAGGATTTGAATGTGGTGCTGACAGCTTCTGCCACAACATTTTAGTAGAGAAAAATTGTATA
Organism: Phacochoerus africanus; assembly: GCF_016906955.1. Taxonomy (NCBI): domain Eukaryota; kingdom Metazoa; phylum Chordata; class Mammalia; order Artiodactyla; family Suidae; genus Phacochoerus; species Phacochoerus africanus. The sequence goes on along the minus strand of NC_062544.1, from coordinate 78,033,198 downwards.
AGTTTTTACTTCAATCATCTTGGGTCTGTAGGGATATGGGTTCGCGCAAGAACTATTATTGGTTTTTGACATGGATTATAATATAAATATTATAATATTAGCTACATATTTTTGGGTGTTTAAAAATCAGGCACAGTGCACCAAAATATCTATTCAAACCACATATATAATATTATTGTCAAGGCTGTAATCTGCTGATGTATTTCTGTAGTAAATTTCCAATCTAGTAAAATTTCCTCCCTTAAACGTTAGCAGTCTCGTGATTAACCCAAGATTTCAAGAAGTGTGGTAAAATGGTGTTGGGATTAGCATTAGCTGAACCTCTTATATAGCTCATCAGGGAGTTCGCTTATTTTTAAAATGTAAATATTAAGATAATTCTACTAAACCTATTTAATCTACAGTAAATAATAAATTTTGATAGTAGTAATAATAGAATCAGTCACTGTTTGAAATTACAAATTTAAAAAAAAATTATAGTTAATTTAAAATCTTGTGCCAATTTCTGCTGTACAGTAAAATGACCCAGTCATACCTATATATGCATTCTTTTTCTCGTATCACCTTCCATCATATTCTATCCCAAGAGACTGGAAATAGTTCCTTGGGCTATAGAGTAGGATTTCATTGCTTACTCATTCTAAATGTAGTAGTTATTAAGAAAGACACTCTGTTTTATTATTGAGTCACGTGATGTATAACCAGTAGCCATCAAACTATTGATTACTCTTTGTAGTCATTACAAGTAATTAAAGTTTAGTAATTCTAAAAGGAATACAATTTACTATTTTATTATTTCATTTGAGAGTCCTCTTTTTATCGACAAAACCAAACCAACTTATGTGCCTTATTTATTTATTTATTAATGCACAGTAAAGCCAAGTGTAAAGTAATGTAAAGTAAATAACAGGTTTGTTTCATTTCCTTTTCCCAAAATATAACTTCATATTCTAGTGGTATATGTATTATAGTTTAGATTATTATTATGTTTTTGGCATTGATTATAATCTAAATATTATACTATTTGCTACACCATTTTTGATGCTTTCAAATCAAGCACAGAACACTGAAACATTTCTAGCTATACTCTCTTCAGAATGCACGTATAATTTCAATATTGTCAAATAGCAACCTGTCATTATGTTCTGTAGCTGAGCTATCTTGTAGAATTTTTCTACTAAAACTTCAGCAACCTGTGTTTTCTTGGAAACATGATTAATAGGGAAAGTCCAAATTTGTTACACATAGTGATTAATAAGTGCGTGAGAGTGGTATGTGCGCTCAGGAAGAGCTATGTATTGATGTCTGTTAGATGCGAGCTCGTATTTATACCCTCAGCTTTACTGTTATATATACTGGAATTTGTCCATAACAGTAAGTGAAATTATTTTTCTTTAAGTAAATAGCTTATCCCTAAGGAATACCACCAAAATACTTTAAATGTACTATTCATGAGATGATTTTCTTCTCATATGGTTAAATATAACTTTAGGGGTTTATGTTTCCAAAACATTTTAGATTATTTTTGTGTCATCTTGAATATACAGAACTCATGGAAAACGTTGGAATATAGTTTATATTTTATTTGACCATAGATGAGCTGATAATGAAATGTATGTTTTACAGGCAACCTCAGTCTGAAACTTAATCTATGGAACACTATGGTAGGTATATTTTCAAATAACTTTCTTTGAATTAGTGCTTCAACATTGGTTGCATGGTAAAATTGACAGTAAGAACTTACAATAATGTTTTCCTGGTACTTCTTCATCTAAAATTTATTTTTAAACATTCCAAATTAATTTAGTTTATTCACATAATTTTGAAAATATTTTTATTTTCTTTCTAGTTTTTAATTTTTTTCTATTTTTATGGCATATTACATTGGACAATTTTTCTCCTGTATTCTTTCTAATTTAAACTTTGTGTGTAAGTTATTTTCTTTAATTTTCACTCTTTGAGTCTGTAAGATTTTTTTCAAGTCTTTCTTTTGGCCAATTTAAAAAATAATTGTTATTTTGTAATTATTTTATTTTTAATTTTCATTTTATTAATATATTTGTTCTTAAAATATTATTTTTATTTTTTCATTTATTTTGTGGATATGATTTTCTGGCATACCTTCTCTGTACAAATATTATTCTGTACCTATAGACTCACCACTGGTTTAGTTAGCTCTTACAACCAATGTACTGCTTATTTGCTGGTTTAATAGGAAACTAATATGAAAACAAGCCATGTAATAGTTGTCATTTACCCTAGTCTTTGAAATTGAACAAGCTAGGGCCTTACGGTTTTTCTCCAGCTTATGATTTTAACTGAACAATTAAAAAATCATACTCATCCCTTTAAAACATATACCTTTTTAACCTGATTAGTTTCCATGGAAACACATACATAACCTCTATAATATCTAGCCATAAATAAAACACAAAATCTTTTAAAGTACCAAAACAATACACCCACTTAAGAATATTCATCTGAAAACATGGTATTTTAGGTCAGAAGTCAAGTTTTATTAGAAGAAGATCCTCCTCCCGCAAAAACAATCCACTCTGGAAGAAGAACAAAGAGAAAGAAACCTGCATAAAATACTAAATAGCTTTACAAAACTAATCTGATGGTCTACTCAGATACTGATTTCATGAATTTAAATTATTAACATAATGTTGCTTTTTCCTCATTTTTTCAAATTTATGTAGAAATCCTTTATGAATGCTACATAACTCAACTTGCAGATGACTGAAAACATTTAATTTTATAATAAATAAATTTAAGTTCCTTCCAGCATTTACCAACAATGCAAAAGTTCAAGAGATCCTTCCATATTGAACTGAAACAATTATATCAAACACAGAATTTTTGCCAGTTGAAACACTATAAATATGACATTAATTCAATGGGAGTTGTAGATTACAGCAAGTTAAAGAGTGTATGCTTTTCCTTTTTTTAATGTGTTGGTATACATATTAAGATATCAGAGCTTTGGATTTGTTTAATAAACTAGAGATATGGTTATAATTTTAATTACCAATGTGTGGAAATAACTGTTTGCTTTTTATTAACACATGGAAAAGATAAGTTAAATAGATTAAAAATAATAGGGTTGGATCTGAGATAGCTGTACTGCTTAAGAAACCACAAACCTTGGTTAAAAACATTATTTCAATCTTTGGGCATATAATCTGCCTAGAAAAGGAAACAGGGTGGTAAAACCATGTAGAGTCTATGGAGGACTTACTCATCAATACTCTTCCTGTGACCAAAGAAGATAAATAAACAGCATCTCCTGGATCACACATGGATTCAGATGATTGTGAAGAATGAGACAAGCATGTTCCTTCCAGAGAATGGATGAATAGATGACTGCCAACTCATGGAATGTTCATGCCTTCATGACCGTGTACCAGTTCCCAATCTGATCACACTGATACCCTAACTACTGTGGTCCTATGTCTTCACTTCATCCTGTTGCAAAAGTTCATTCGTGTGTGTGTGTGTGTATATGTGTGTATACATGTGCATGCATAATCTAGGGGTAAGATAACTCAATTTACTGGCTCATAGATTCCAATTAAGAATAGGAAGTTTGATAGAGTTCCCATAGTGGCTCAGTGGTTAACGAACACAACTAGCATCCATGAGGACATGGCTTCGATCTCTGGCCTCACTCAATGGGTTAAGGATCTGGCATTGTCTTGAACTGTGTTGTAGGTCACAGACGCGGCTCAGATCCTGTGTTGCTGTGGCTGTAGCATAGGCTGGCGGCTACAGCTCCCATTTGACCCTTAGCCTGGGAATCTCCATATGCCACCAGTGCAGCTCTAAAAGACAAAAAAAAAAAAAAAAAAAAAAAAAAGTAGAAGAAGAAGTTTGAGACAAGATGTGTAAAATTCTGTGTTCCAACCAGAAATCCTGGATAATAAGCTGCAATGATGGCATTTATTCCATTTGGGCTGCTATAGTGAAATACAATAGACTGGGTTTTTGAACAGCAAGTATTTATTTCTCACAACTCTGGAGGCTGGCAAATCCAAATCCAAAGTACTGGAAGATTTGGTGTCTGGTGTGGACATTCTTCCTATTTCATAGACAGCTTTTTGCACCCCATGCCTTCATATGGAGAAAAAGGGAAGTTAACTCTCTTTAGGACTCTTTTTTTTTTTTCTTTCTTTATTTCTTTTTACAGTTGCACCTGGAGCATATGGAAGTTCTTTGGCATCAAGAGTCAAATCAGAGCTGCAGCTGCCAGCCTACACCATAGCCACGGCAACAACAGATCCAAGCCACATCTGTGACTATGCCGCAGCTTGAGGCAATGCCAGATCCTTAACACAATGAGTGCAGTCAGAGATTGAAGCTTCATCTTCATGGAGACTATATCAGGTCCTTAACTGGCTGAGCCACAGCTGGAACTCCTCCAGTCTCTTTTATAAGGGCATTAATCCCATTCATGAAGGCCTCACTACCTTCCAAAGGTCTTACCTCCTAATGCTATCACATTGGGCATTAAGTTTCAAACCATGAATTTTGAGGTGACACAAACATTGTCCATAGTAGGTGGAATGAAACATTGGAGTTGTTTCCCTTGGCAAGGGTATAGTTAGTGCTATATGGGGCGGGGGCGGGGGGGAAGATGCAAGAAATAAAGACCTCAAGAGAGGAGGGAAGACTCTATCAGAGCCTAATAATGTTTACTAATGAAACTATGCACTTCTTGTTTTTCTCAGCCCCCTTTAAGAGGTAGGTTGTGCTATGAAACTACTAACTGGCTGATAGGCTGTGGCTGGAATGGCATGTTTCATCCGGACAAAATATTTAGGAGCCAGTGCTTTATTTCTATTCTATGAGTGAGTAGTTGTGAAAAACATTGTGAAATGGTACAATTGTCATGTGTGGCTCTTTCGTAACAATCATTGGTTATATACCTTGAATAACATAGAAATCTTTATCTTTGTAATTGCCCAAGAGTAGGTGACACTTCTGTGGTTGGTTTGTTTATGTCACTATATTCTAATAAATGAGGTTGTTATAAGTCATCAAACTTTTTATAAGTTCATTAGATTTGTTTAAGGAGTTTTACTTAGGTTCTCATTATTTTTTAAAATAGGAATAAAAAATTTCTAATCAGCCACTTTCATTCACAGTTTTTATTTCCATATAATTTAGAAATACAAGTATAGATGACAAGTAAAATGTATGTTTAAAAAAAGAAACCAGAACAAAAATCCATTTTAATTTTCATCTTATTTAATCTTGAAGAAGAGGAAATATATAAGGACAATTTAATGTGACAAAGGAACTTATGAAATCATATATTAAAGTATAAATTAATAAGTATTACTAAGACATGACCTTTAGTAAATAAAGAGTAAAATACACATGTTTTCTCTCACACTATTATTAGATAACATATGTTCTAAAATCTTTTAATACATTGATAATACAATTTAACATTGTAAATTGAAAATGTTATATTACACAATCTGGTGTAACATTGCTACATTATTTTTTTTAAGTTAGGTGTGTCTTCAATTTGATGTTCAATATTTTCTAGTACCATTCTTAAATCAATTGCTATCATTAACTCATAAAATTTCACCTTTGCCACAAGACACATTGCAATAACTGCAGTTCCCAGAATTAATCAGCATCGTTAATGGCCTAGAAAAGTCACCTTTAAAAAATGTCTGCAATGACTACTTACATTTTTCATCTGCTTTATTTTATTGCCTAGTACTTACTTCATCAAATTATTGGAAGGCGACAAGTGGCAGTGTTTGATACTCTACCACCAACCACCTAAGAAGAGGTACATGTTTTCCTTGTTACACCAATTATTTGGAAATAGTTCCAAAACTAAGATCTTTCTCTTTGGAAATCACCCAATGGTTGGGCCTCTCAGAGCAATGCCATGGTTTTGTCTCTCTGCTCCTTGTGTGCCTAAGACAGACTTGTCTATGCCTGAAAGAGCGGGAATAGAGTACACATTTTCCTCTACTACTAGGAGGACTAATCTTATACTCTTAAACAAGTAGCATTTCTGGAACATAGACAATAGCATATTTGCAATATGCCTCACTTCACAACTCCAAATTTTAGTTATTATAATGCTGTAAGTGGTGGTTTGAACGTATGTGTGTGTTTGTATAAAATCCTGTGAATCAGTCTTACAGGACCTAATCAATTTAGTGAATAGCAGTTCACCAAAACCAAATTGAACAAACTCTTTATTTACCAAAACTTTACATAAATTATCTGTGTGTATAAGTTATAAATTATTCTTCAGATTTGGTTCAAACAAATTTGAAGATTCTTTTGACATTTTAAAATTCCAGTAGCTCTTTCATCTGAGCAACTGTGTCATAGTTCCTTAGTCAAAATTTTCTCTGACTTGTTGAATGAAATGATAATTATATGTTGATTTCAGCTTCTAAAAGTCATATTCTCAAAAGATATATGCTTAATAGTGTTTCTATCAAATGGAGTTAATAATTTGATTGGTAAATATAATAATAATTGGTAAATAAATAAATTTTTAAAAATTAGGTAGAATGAAAATGAGAGAACAAACTTGCCTTGTGCATTACACTCAAATTTTAAAATTTGTGAGAAATTCTCATTTTGCAATATCTTGTGCCCTGTATTAACTAATTTTTTTGCTTGTTCTGATAAAATTATTTCAGCTATACTAATAATAGTAATTGTAAAACTATATGATAACTTTAGAGAATATCACAGGTAGTTAAGAAACCCCAGGGAACACTGAAGAAGGTGTTGTGAGTATAATTTCAGCGAATAAATATTTGAGAAAGTCATTTTTCAAATGAAAATAACTCAGATTTAATCTTGACATATAATCCTTTGAGGAGATACTACTATGCCTTCTGTAGAAATGAGTAAAGTAAGGCATAGGAAGTTTAAGTAATTTAACCAAATGCATTTTTAAAATATTTTGGACCTGGTCAATATGACTGTACTATATTGGTGGTTAATTTTTATTAAATCGACTCTCTGAGAACTTTTCTTTCCACAATTGGTCAATTCTCTAGCTGACTTTTTGCAAATTGATTTCAGGAAACAAATTTCCACAATTAGGACATAGTTCACGTTTTGGGACCCCCATAAGGAAAATGATGTACCTCTTTGGTAAAAGTAGAAAGCAGTTAGCAAGCTCTCTAAGTCTCTTTTCTAAGGGCACTGATCCCATTTTTTAGGGCTCTACATTCATGACCACAGCATCTCCCAAATGCCCCATTTCATACCACCGTCAACTTGAGGGTTACAGTTTCACCATATGACCTTTAGGGTGACACAAACATTCAGACAATAGTGGACTCTCTCCCATTTTGATAAACTTTTCCAAAATGAACTCCTGTGTTTAGGGATCACTGTGTGTTAAATTCCCTTTCTTATACACTCTCAATCCATTCTGTTGTCTGTACCACATCTACCCAATCCCTCTATGTCTATGCATCATTTACCAAAATAATTTTCTTCCTGCTCTTTTCTGTTAGAACTCGATGAATTGTTAGACCCAATTCTCTATTTATTGGTGATCTTTAAACAAATGATTTCTCTTTTCACAGGAACAAGAAAGGGGTTAAATAAAATGCACACTCTCAAGGGGGGGGGGATGGATAAAGGCTTGACGCTCTTTATAAGGAAGCAAAGAACCAATGGTTGATCATTAATTTGGTGTGACAATTGATTTTAAAGGGTGTTTTCTAGTAACTTCCTGAATTGTTTTCATTTGGTATTCATGAGATGAAATTTGGTAGATAGAGAAAGCACTTACCAACTCAGTCTTGCTGATGTAGTCCATCCACCCAGTTAATATTCTGAAGTCCCTTAGCAAAAGGGCATAGTTAGAAGCTGGGATTTCTGTAGTTTGAATGGAGGATATTGGTGATTTCTTGTCTTGATTATGTGTATTAATCACAATGCTTTTGTTTTCTTTTTATTACAGATAATCCAAAGCCTTATCAGTACAAGCTGTTTACATAACACTCAGTGCATTATCCTATATCAATGAGACTTGAAGATGTTGTTTCTTTTGAATGGATGGAACTGAACTAACAGCTAACTTGCTTTCAATGTAATTACAGTAAAATATTTTGGCAATATTTAGGAACATTAGGAATTATCTTTACTATATTTTCTTTATATTACTTAAATATTTAATTCAAATCATTCAATATTTAATTTAAATATTATACATTTAAATGTTTTTAATGAAATCATTAGGAATTTGTGTAATTTCCTAACACTACTTCTGCTGAAACTTGTTTGTTCTGCTTGTCCCCAGTTTTTTTGGTTTTGCCAAATCCTTTTGCTCTGAAAAGTGGAAATTTTTCCCCATAGAGTTCTTTGCACTCCAAAACTGTCAAAAATTTTTGACTGCCCTCCAGTGAAGATGAAATTGGAATAGCATAGTGCACAGAAAGAAAAACCCAACTGTATAAACATATAATTGTTCATCAGAACCTTGGACGTGTGAGCCAAAGACCTGTCTCCTAGGCAATTATGTTGTTGCTGGGGAAGCATCAGATGTTGCATGTGCAGGCATCATTGAAGATTAAATGATATGATGATCCTTCAGTCTCAACTCCTCAGTGAAGTATGTAATACCAATGAAAACAGGCACCCATCAGTTACTCAGTGTTGTTTACTTGAATAGTTCAAAAAAGCAAAAATGGCTGCCAAAACTGGAAATCCAGCAAAAAGGAGATCTCTGTGAAGTTGCTAGTTGTATTTTTTTGTTTGTATGTTTTAACATACTGAGTCCATTGCTGCTAATGTAGTTTTTAATGAAGGTACCAGCAAAGAACAAACTGAATCAATGAAATAGGCTCTGGTTCATCAGGAGGATACATAATTATCTGTGATTATTTGTAACATTCATCCTAACTGCAATATTTAATGATAAAATAATCTTAATATTTTAAGCATTTGTGTATTACTGGATTACTCTCTTCCTGCTGCATTTTGATTTTCAGGGTACATATAAGGAATATTTCATTACACATAGTTGAGTCTACCCCTAAATCATTATTTGAATGACTTTCTCCTCTTCAATGTAATGCACTAATTTATATTTACCAGAAAAAGAAAGTAATTTGTATAAAAGAAAATACAATATAAATACATTTTATTTTAGGACTTCTAAGAATTGGAAAGTATGTTTCCTAATACGTAGTTCACATATACATAAACATTTTATTACACCCTAATTATTAATACATGGCAGGGAATTAGCAAAATGATGATAATAAAATATTTAATGCTCTATTTTACAAATTCAAAAGAATTACTAATGGATTTTACTACTCAATAATCAAATTATTAATGCTTTTGTTTGGAAGGTAGATAGCTAATATGATTAAAGGGAAGCTCAAGTTTATTAGCTTTTTTATAAAATTGCCTACTTTAGAGGGAAAAGAATATTAACTGTCTTAATTTTTGGATGGTAAAGAAATATTGCCCTGTAGGTACTAACAAGTGAGTAAAAAATTACATTTTAAAACTGTTTAACTCTGGAGTTCCTGTTGTGGCTCAGCAGTAACAAACCTGACTAGTATTCATGAAGATGCAGGTTTGATCCTTGGCCTTGCTCACTGGATTAAGGATCTGGTGTTGCTGTGAACTGTGGTGTGGGCTAGCAGCTACAGCTCTGATTCGACTCCCAGATTAGGAATTTTCACATGCTGTGGGTGAGGCCCTAAAAAGCAAAATAGGAGTTCCCATCGTGGTGCAGTGCTTAACGAATCCGACTAGGAACCATGAGGTTGCGGGTTCGGTCCCTACCCTTGCTCAGTGGGTTAACGATCCGGATGCCGTGAGCTGTGGTGTAGGTCGCAGACGCGGCTCGGATCCCGCGTTGCTGTGGCTCTGGCGTAGGCTGGCAGCTGCAGCTCCGATTAGGGCCCTAGCCTGGGAACCTCCATGTACCGCGGGAGCGGCCCAAGAAACGGCAAAAAGACAAAAAAAAAAAAAAAAAAAAAAAAAATCTAAGGAGTTCCCGTCGTGGCGCAGTGGTTAATGAATCTGACTAGGAACCATGAGGTTGCGGGTTCGGTCCCTGCCCTTGCTCAGTGGTTTGACGATCCGGCGTTACCGTGAGCTGTGGTGTAGGTTGCAGACTCGGCTCGGATCCCGCGTTGCTGTGGCTCTGGCGTAGGCCGGTGGCTACAGCTCCGATTGGACCCCTAGCCTGGGAACCTCCATATGCCGCGGGAGCGGCCCAAGAAATAGTTAAAAAGACAAAAAAAAAGCAAAATAAATAAATAAACAAAACCGTTCAACTCGTACACAGATTTTTATCAAAAAATTGATATATTTTATTAAAGTACAAGTTTTTATGTAGTTTATATATTTCCCTGCACAACATGAGTACTTTTAAATAACAAATAAATTTCACTATTTAGTTTACATGCTTGTGATATATTGAATTCTCTATTTTTTTACTGACAAGATAATTTAACTCACTAGTTATGTATATCTGCAAGTAAACTCACTCTTTAAGAAATAGAAGGGGATTTCATGCTATGCTGCAAAGTGATCAGCAGGCATCTCTGAAGCACTAGGATGCAGGTTCAATCCCTGGCCCAGCACAGTGGGTTCAGGATGGGTTCAGGATCTGGTGATGCCACGGATGTGGCATAGGTCACATCCAGGTCTTGGATCTGATCTTTGGCCGGGGAACTCCATGTGCTGTGAGGTCACCAAAAAAGAAAAAAATGAAAAAGATAGTAACCTCCTCAGTTAAATAACAAAATAAAAACAATCAGCTTTCAAAGACTATGTTTGAATAAATTTCTATGTCAATTACATTAATTTGTTTATCACAAAAGGCTTGGAGGAATGTTTCCCAAACACTTATGTATCTTTCTCATAATTATAAGTTATCATGCTATAGTAAAAGTTCCATGAAGGAAGTTAACTTTTCTCTTCTCCTCAGAGCTATTAAGAGCAGACTGGGGTCCACTTTAAAACCCCTAATTTTAAGCATCAGTTATGTACCAACCTGAGGTGTCTTAACTAGTTATTAGATATGTTCAGTTTCACTGTAAACTGAAATGATAACATCTTAAGACAAAATGAATATCTAACCCTCTTGTTATTGCTAAACTCCCCCAAAGATATTATTTGTACAAAGACGTCTTTTTAAGGCACTTTAATGTAACTGAATGATATTAACATTGTGACTAATAATTCATAAAAGTTTGGACTTTTTATTTATGTATGTACATATGTATGTATGTATTTACTTATTCTGGCCCTGCTTGAGGCATGGAGAAGTTCCCAGGCCAGGGAAAGAACCTGAGCCATAGCTGTGACAATGCCAGATCTTTAACTACTAGACCACCAGAGAATACCAGTTTGGACTTTAAATTAGTGTTTTATTTCATAACTCATTTTCCTTCTAACAATGACTAAGTTGATAAATTTGGTTTTAAAAGTAGTAAATGAAAATGCCATTTATGTGTAGAGACAAAAGAAAGGCATTTCTTATATTTTGAGAGCACTTCATATTTTGTTTTTGAGGATGCTCTCATGTTTCTTCAGTCTACCATTTTAAACACTCTTCTAAAGTAAAAATACTTTTAATTCATTATCTGTCATACAAATAAATCTACTGAACCATTTTACCAAAGTGAGCACTTTCAGTCTATCAAAGAAGGGTCAAAAAACATGTGGTCATGTTACCTATACTCAATAATAAATTATAGCCTGAAGAATGATGATAGATTTTGACTTCAATTTTAGCTGTTCTTTGAGATAAATGATGAAAAAAATGAGTATTCTTAAAGAAAAAGAACAAGAGGATCTAAATATTTAAAATGTAAATGATAGAATTATTTCTGTTTGTGATTTTTAATTGCATTAGTGACTGGGCACCCACAGTTATATATCACCAAATATAAATGAACTTATAGAATTTGAGTATGATATGATATGTGTTAGAAATATGCTAAGGCTTATATTAAATTTCCCTGTGCCTCTCCCTCAGGCATGGTGTCAAATGAGTCTATACTGACTCTTGTGACAATGTTACTTATCCTCATGACTCAAAGTACTATGTATAGGCAGACAAATTTCTTGTAATCTAGAGCTCTATTTAATTTACACTCCTATCATAATTTTATAACTACATTCACATCTGTATTTGTGAAAATCCTAAAATCTACTCTTGAAAATTAAAATACACAAACAAAATAAAATATTTAACAGAAATAAACACTTGCACTACTTAAGTTTCATAATTCAGTGATAACTGCAACCTGTGCATATTTGTCCTGACACCTCTATTTGCAAGGTTCTTATGATCACTGAAATTCAACACAGGTCACAAAAAATTGTTCAAAGTGAGGACTGCCTGGAACTTATAATGACTCATCCAAGTAAAGTTTCCCCACCCTTCATCCCCACAATAGAGGCTTATGATGTTCATTTTCCAGAGGAGGAAATTTCACGTGTGTTTGATAGAGATTTTCTCCCCATCCTTCCAAGTAAATAATGAAATATATTTGTTGGGGAATGCATCCCTGACAATGCTATTATGCCATGTCCAGCATGGTCTCAACTGAAAGAAAAAATGAGAGGAGACTTGAGTTCTGTGCTCAGAAGCCCAAGCACCAAATAGGCTTTTAGGCTGTTTACTTTTATTGCGAATCTTACAAGTGTCCCGTAGACCCGCACTCAGTTAAAGTTTAAACAAATAGGATCAAACAGAAATAGCTATAGATTATAAACTTCAGGGTCTGTAACAGTCACCAGACCCTCATATGCAAGTCGTTCTGATCAAAGGTTTTTTTTTCTAAACCACCAGACCTGGGTCAGTTTCCTGTTTTTTCCCCTAGTACAATCAATCTCTGTAAGAGGCCTGAGGGCATTCCACCAAGTCCCAAGTCTATTCTTAATCTATAGGCAGCATTCTGCCAGAGTTCATATGATTCTAAACCTATGCTATTTTCCTACATCCTCTCCCACATGTATTTATATGTAAAGTTTCCCTAGAAAAATGTGTAAGCTGAAGTTTAATAAAAACTAAATTATCTTAAAATATTTTGTGTTTATTTTTAGCTCTTTAATGCTTAAATTTAAAAGTGTTTTAAAATCTCACATGAGATCATTTTGCCATATGGAAAAATATACTAGTTTTATGAACACTTTTCATTTTAAGAAATAAATTATTTTGATAAATTTATCAAAGTCCACTCTACAGATAACTTCCAAGTGCAGATGTGTTAAGTTGCAAAGACCAAGGGTTACAGATTAAACAATTTAACCTGCATAATACCCCATCAAACTCAAAAAACATCATTCATTTGATGAGAAGGGACTTCATCATTGTGGACTTCCTCTCTCTCTCTGTCTCTCTCTGTCTCTCTCTTTTTTTTTTCTTTTTTGGCTATGCAGTGGCACATGGATTTTCCAGGCCAAAGATAAGATCCTACCCACAGTCACAACCTATATCACAGCTGTGGCAATGCTGGATCCTAAACTGTGCCAGGCCAGGGGATGGAAAGTGTATCCCAGTGCTCCCAAGATGCCACCAATCCCATTGTGTCACAGCAGGAACACCTATGTTCTTCCTCCATCAAAGCAATAACTCCAGTCTGACAAAGACAAGCATTAAACAAAACCAAATTGTGGGACATTCAATAAAATGCCAGACCAATATCCCTCAAAATTGTCAAGGCCATCACTAACAAGAAAAAAATGTCAGAGTTCCCTTTGTGGTACAGTGGTTGACGAATCCAACTAGGAACCATAAGGTTGTGGGTTCGGTCCCTGGCCTTGCTCAGTGGGTTAAGGATCCGGTGTTGCGGTGAGCTGTGGTGTAGGTCACAGATGCAGCTTGGATCCTGCGTTGCTGTGGCTCTGGCATAGGCCAGCAGCTACAGCTCCAGTTAGACCCCTAGCCTGGGAACCTCCATATGCCGCGGGAGTGGCCCAAGAAATGGCAAGAAGACAAAAAAAAAAAGAAAAAAAAAGTCACAGACCACAGGAGGCTAAAAATGCGTGATTCCTAAGTGAAATATTATCCTGAATGAGATCCTAGGACAGAAAAGAGGACACGAAGGAAGAAGGGATGAATCTGAATAATTCTGAAATTTAGCTAGTAAGAATGCACCAGTCTTTTCCTTAGTTCTGATGAATGTACATAAGAAATTAATTATGGGGAAAACAAGATGTGGTATATGTGGGAAATCTCTGTCTTCTATTTACAAGTTTTCTGTAAATCTAAAATTGTTTTATCACAATTTGCATAAAATTTGCATAAAACATACCATTCAGAATAAGGTTAACTGTACAAATGAAATCATAAACAAAACTTTGCCATTTAAAATAACTGATTTCTTTATATTCTTAATGATTTGGTAAGATAGAAATTAACAGTGTGGTGAAATTTATGAAAAACCTCCCTCCCATCATCTTTTTTAGGTGGAACTTAGAGAAAGCTATAGGGGAACACAGGTTACAATTAAAATTTAGGTCTTGGAAAAAGTACAGCTGTATCTATAGTATTTTGGAGATGGTCCAAACCAAATGAAACTAACAACCACAAGATAATATGAATATCTACTCAAAATTTCACTTTCAAGTAATTTGCTTTATCCAGGCTACAACAAGGTGTATCACTTCACCTGGATTTTAATTAGAAAAATAAATGCCCTAAAATCAAGTCATACAACAGTTTTCTAAAAGGTAAAATCATCTTGATCTGTCTTCTGAGTTCCATCAGTTCTGTCTCCATTCTGGATGAACAAGCAGTCATATGGCCACATGGGGTCAAATAAGCTGTCACCACGTGAGGAAACAGAAAATTGTTGCACTTGCATATAGTGAAAAAAACTACTTCACCTTTAAAAAAACAAAACAAGACGAAAAACCCAGTGTAACACAGATGCACATATACATTCTAACTTCACCTGAAAAATAAGGATTTTCTTTGGAACACGCTGATAAAATATTATAATTGCTTTTGCAGCACAAGAAAATATATTTCCTACCCAGGAGAAATGACAATATAACCTTTAAAAAGATGGGGGAAGAATAGTGGCATCTTTCTCATACTTGGAAAGAAGCAACAAATACACAACCATAACAGGATCTGCATTCAGTTTGTCAAACTGGGCAACCATGGCAACCACTCCCTATGACGAAATTCAAGGAGGAGGGAGAGGTGGATGAAGGTCCTTGTCTGGTGGATCAGGTTTATTTTTTTCCAACTCTTCAGTTCTAGAGAAGGTCCAACCCTCTGACATTTCTCTCCTCCCACCAATTTGTACAAATGAACTTCAATGTAACATAGAGAATTCACTCAGTCCCCTGCAGTCCCTGTGAGTCAGTCAGGTTTCACAGAAAAGAATTTTGTCATAAATTAGACACTAGTTCAAAATGACTCCACCCCTGTGAAGCAGCAAGACATTAGGGCAAGTAGACAATGTCTCACTTGGTTGGAAGTCCCTTGTAAAAGGTTATGGATTAAACCTAATGGGGAAGAGAAAACAACTGTGATAAATGATGCTCTGAGTAGGGTTGCATTAACCGAGGTACTGCTGTCAGGAGTCCAAAGAGTAATCTCCTTTGACCTTGGCAATGGATTACCTGGTGGTGCATCTATAGTCTCTAATGTGGGAGAATATGCCAAGGAGTTGATGGAAACAGGAATCTCATTTGAATGAGAGAAATGACTCCCTATACAGCATCAAACAGAGGTGAGATATGGTAAGTGTTTACACTTTTTCAAACAATGAATGTTACCTGCCTATTAGAGTGTCCAGAATTTAAATCAAAGGCCTCATCAGCTGTTGACCAGGATGAGGAGTTTCTGGAGCTCTTAAACACTGCTGATGTAAATGCTAAATGGTTTAACCAATTTAGAAAGCAGTTTGAAAATTTTCTGTAAAGTTAAGCATACCAAGCATATGACCCAGCCTTTCCATGTCTTGGTATTAACCTGAGAGAAATAAAAGAAAATATTCACATGAAGATGTATGTAAACAGCAATGCTTATGACAGCTTTTGTTTGCAAAACCAATAACTGGTAAATAACCCAAAGCGTTATCAACAAATGGATACACAAATTGTGGTATATGTATATGATGGAATACCAGTAGACAGAAAGAAAGAAAAAAAAAAAAGAACTATTGACACACTCTACCACCTGGGTGAATTTCTAAATGAGAACAAATTATATGATTCTATTTATATATGAAATTAAAACTAATGAAAACTAATGTGTAGTTGCAGTAAGCAGAATAATGCTTGCTTGGAGATGGGAGGGACAGAGATTGAAATTACATACACCAAAAATCTTTTGGAGATGATGGCTCATTCTTTTAACTGTGAATATGCTCAAAGGAATATTCAGAGATCAAAAATTAACCAATTTCTACCCTTTAAATATGTAAAGTGTATTATATTTCAATTTTATCTAAATAAAACTGTTTTAAAAAACAATAAAAAAGCACTGAATGATGTTCTATGACTTATGATGCTTCTCAAACCTTCAGTTCCCTAAAGAGTCAATTCAGAGAAATGGTCATATTTGAGATGGGTCTTTTCTTCCTGAAATGTGCTAAATTCAATGATCTTCTCATTTGAACAAACAGTGGATTTTCACACTGCCACATAGATTCTTCAAAAATCAAGTTTTTTAGTATGGGAAATGGTAATACAAACAGATCCTCCATCCCATATTCAGCTGGCATATGGTGAGACATAGGTGGCAAATTCACCTGCTTATTACTGACTGGGAGAAGTTTCCATTCCAAGATTGTCACACCATGCATGCATTTAAATTTTGTAGACCATTCTGAGACAGATGGCTATCAAAAATGTTAAAAAGAAAGTCACTTGGAAATTTAAATTCAGTAAAATAAGAAATGCAGATTCACAGGTTTTAGTCTACATAGTAGTAAAACATAATATTGTGCTGTGGAAAAGGAAAGGAGTGCAAACTTGGAAAGTTATTTATCAAATAAATATAAATTGTGAAATCATATGCTAAATATGAGGAAAACAAGAAAATATAAAAGAATTAGGAAAAAACAATCAATGAGAAACCAGCGTGTCACTTCTGGTTTTTCATTGTTGCAAACCACTGTATTTTATCAGCCGCAAACCAAGTCATTATGGGATTATCAATTTAACAAAAATGACTTACCCTGAGTAAACCAAAGTACTCAAATGATTATCAAATATTTGAAAATTATAATTGGGCAATGAGAGAATGTTGTTCAATTTTATCTAGTACTTTGGTTTTATGTTTATGTACCACTGATCATTTACTGTTGACATCCTTAATATTCTGGATGTGGAAATCTTGAAAACACAAAGACTTCTATCTGGAACTGTTGCATATTTAATAGTTTATATTTAACTGTATGTTCCCTCTATGTATATTTTCTAGAAACAAAATGCATAGGACTCAAGTACTGTCTATAAACTAGTCACCTAGTAGTCCCATGTATCATAACATTTGTACACTGAAATTTAAATGAAATATTTAAAAATCATATTACACTGTCAGAAAGAAAAATAACTTAGGGAATAAGCTTTCAACGATTTACATAATGATGGAGTTCCCATCGTGGCACAGAGGAAATGAATCCGACTAGGAACCATGAGGTGGTGGGTTCAATCCCTGGCCTTGCTCAGAGGGTTAAGGATCCAGCGTTGCTGTGAGCTGTGGTGTAGTTTGCAGATACAGCTTAGATCCAGCATCACTGTGGCTCTGGTATAGGCCTGCAGCTACAGCTCCAATTCGACCCTTAGCCTGGGAACCTCTATATGTGCGGGTGCGGCCCTAAAAAGACCAAAAAAAAAAAAAAACCCACAGTCCCACAGTTTACAAAATGAACTTAAAGCATTTGATTTTATTAATTGAGGAAATGATCTTTTACAAAACAATTTAAGAGAAATTAGTGTTAATTGTTTAAAGTATTTCTATTGATTGTATTTAATACTTGCTGTGTCTCTACATAATATTCTAAATTCTAATTCTTTAGATGCAGAATTTTTCCTGTAGAAGCTATGTCAAAGTCATGATATATTTAGTTTGAAGAACTCGCCACACTCTTAACCATTTCCTAAGATTTATTTATTTTTCTTAAGTGTGGATGAGGCACTGTAGAAGCTATGTCAAAGTCATGATATATTTAGTTTGAAGAACTCGCCACACTCTTAACCATTTCCTAAGATTTATTTATTTTTCTTAAGTGTGGATGAGGCAGACATTTTCCATAATCCAGCAGCTCACACTATTTTTTAATTTTTCAGGTTGAATGAAATTTTACACAGTGTATTTGATACCTTTCTAAAAATTTATTTTTGGTAAGAATCACCATCATCTAAATAAGTTTTATTTTGTGAAAATTACCCAAATACAAAAATGCTCATAAAATAACAGAATGCATTAGAGAATTATTACATGGTAAAAACAAATGGAACCATTGCTTAAAGGATGAATAAAATTCAGAAACTTTCATGGTTCTTAGGGCACTTAGCTGAATTTTTCTTCTTTCCTCTGAATTTTAAGATAATCATTCTCTGTTACTATTTTCCATTTTAAAAAACATTGACATATAAGTTGATTTACAATGTTGTGTTAATTTCTGCTGTATAGCAAAGTGATTCAGCCATAATCATTCTGTTACTATTTTCCATTTTAAAAAACATTGACATATAAGTTGATTTACAATGTTGTGTTAATTTCTGCTGTATAGCAAAGTGATTCAGCCATACATATACACATATCCATTCTCATATAGGTTATCACAGACTATTGAGTAGATTTCCCTGTGCTGTATATCAGGTCTCTGTTGACCATTCATTCCATATACAATAGTGTGCACATGCCAATCTCAAGCTCTGCCCACCCCACATTTCCCCTTTGGTAAACATAAATTTGTTTTTGAAGTCCGTGAGTATTTCTATTTTGTAAATAAGTTGATTTGTGTCATTTTTTCAGATTCCACATATAAATATCATATGATATTTGTCTTTTTCTTATTAACTTCACTTAATATGATAAACTCTGGGTCCATCCGGGTTGTTGAAAATGACATTATTGCATTCATTTTTATGGCTGAGTAATATTTCATTGTACATTTTTATATACCAAATCTTTATCAATTCTTCTGTCCGTGGACATTTGGGTTGCTTCCATGTCTTGGCTATTGTAAATAGTGCTACAATAAATACTGAGATGCATGTGTTATTTTGAATTATGATTTTCTCTGGATATATGCCTGGGAGTGGGATTACTGGATCATATAGAAGCTCTATTGTCAGTTTTTTGAGGAACATCCATACTGTCTTCCACAGTGGTTTTACCAATTTACATTCCCACCCACAGTGTAGGAATGTTCCCTTTTTTCCACACCCTCTCCAGCATTTATTGTTTGTGGTCTTTTTGATAATGGCCATTTTGACTGATGTGAGGTGATACCTAATTGTAGTTTTGGGTTGCATTTCTCTAATAATTAGTGATGTTGAGCATCTTTTCATGTGCTTTTTTGGCCATCTCTTCATCTTCAGAAAAGTGTTGATTTAGATATTCTGACCTTTTTTTTTTTTGATGGGTTATTTGCTTTTTGATAATGAGCTTCATGAATTGTTAGTATATTTTAGAGGTCAATCCCTTGTCAGTTGCTTTGTTTGCAAATATTTTATCTCTTTATAAGGGCTCTCTTTTCGTTTTGTTTGTGGTTTACTTTGCTGTGCAAAACTTAATTAGCCAAAGCAATCCTGAGAAAGAAAAACAGAGCTGGAGGATTCAGGCTCTGTGTCTTCAGACTATGATACAAAGCTACATTCATCAGAACAGTATGGTACTGGTACAAAAATAGACATATAGATCAATGGAACAGGATAGAAAGCCCAGGAATAAACACACACACCTACGGTCAATTAATCTTTGACAAAGGAGGCAAGAATGTACAATGGAGAAAAAGGCATTGTGATCTTTCCAATAAGTAGTGCTGAGAAAACTGAACAACTACATGTAAAAGAATGAAATCAGAACACTCTCTAAAATGAAAATAATCTCAAAATGGATTAAAGACCTAAATTTGACAACAGATACCCTCAAACTCTTGGAGGAAAACATGGACAAAATATTCTTTGACATAAACTGTAGCAATTCTTTTTGGATCCACTTCGTAGAGTAATGAAAATAAAAACAAAAATAAGCAAATGGAGCCTAATAAAACTTCCATTTAATTTTATTATCAGTTAAGTATGGGTTGCTTAGTGTCCCCAAAACTTATTGATTAGTTTTGCTAGTATAAGAAATCTGTAATTAGAAGAATGGTCTAAAAAGCATATTTTTGTTCCTGAGTTCTCTTTCTAAATGTCATGCTTCTGAAGTCTTACTTTGTTTATTTTCATTCCTGTGTAACAATGCACTGTAGAAATAATACAACTTATTTATGCATTTTACAGAGAAAGACATTTGGGTGTACATTCATTTAGAAATAATGTGCCAATAACATATTATTATTATTATTTTTATTTTTTAATTTTTTAATTTTTTTAATTTATTTTTTCCAGCTGTACATCATGGGGATCAAGTTACTCTTACATGTATACATTTTTTTCCCCACACTTTGTTCTGTTGGAATATGAGTATCTAGACATAATAACACATTATAATACTAACGTTAAAATCTTGAATAAATTAGTACCAAAGCAACCCAAGTACTGTTTAAATAATACAATAGATGAAGAACAAGTGACATTTTTTCTTGCATGTAAATGGAATTCAAAATTAGGAGATCCTATCCTCTAATTTGTAGTATTTATTAAATCATTAAATAGAAAAAAAATACCTGATGATCTCAACAAATTGTAAACTGGTATTAATAAAAATAAGATATAATCTCAATTAAAATAAAACTAAATTTTTAGTAAACCAGGAAATAGATGATACTCTTATTAATATATCTGAAAGTCTAGCCTAAATAGTGATAAAATAGAAGAAATTTTTACAGTACACATAATAATCAGAAGAAACTGAATTCATGTTATTACCTAATTATTATTTTAATGGAAGAATTAACCAATCTATTTAAAGAGGAAAACATAACAAATGGTAGGAAAATCGGCAAGAAAGAAACAATACCAATTATAATTATTTGCCATTAATGATTTATCTATAGGAAACTCAAGATAATCAACAAATGAAGTTAGAAAAATAGTAAGAAATGGATAATAATAGCTGCAGAAAGATCTCAGAGTTTGTTAGATTCAAATTCTCTTCAATATACCATTCATAAACAATTAAAAATAATTATTCAAAGTAGCATTCCAAAAGCAAAGCTACAAAGAAATATATAAGATCTATATGTTACAGAGTTAAAATGTCATAAAACCCATCTAGCAGCATAGAAAAAAACTAAATCAGATTAATATAAATATATATAATATAAATTATATTATTAATATATTAATATAAATAAAATGTTTTGTGTTTCTAAAGAATCTGATATTTAAAGTTGGGAGTTACACCTAAATTAAGTTATAAAATCAATAAAATGGTAATTATACAGCCCACAGAATTTTTTTTTCTCATTTTAGGGCCATGGCCTCAGCATATGGATGTTCCCAGGCTAGGGCTCTAATCCGAGTTACACCTGCCGGCCTACACTATAGCCATAGCAATGCCAGATTGGAGCTGTGTCTGTGACCTACAGCAGAGCTCACTGGAAATGCCAGATCCTTAACCCACTGAATGAGACCAGGGAGCAAACCCGCGTCTTCATGCGTACTGGTTGTGTTCATTACCACTGAGCCACAACGGGAACGCCCCAGAATTTATTTTAAGGCTATTCAAAAGTTTATCTAAATGCAAGATAGATAGATAGATAGATAGATAGATAGATAGATAGATAATGAGGGGATGGCACCAAATTTTTTGATAAATGAAAGGGAAAACACATCTGTGCACAGAGCCCTTTAATCCACCCATTATTTTTCTGATTATGTATTTGCATTTAGAAGTTTAATCAATTTTTAATTCATTTTCTATGATGTGAAATGAGGAAATCAAGTGATCTGACCATGAAATAGCTGCTTAGTGATCTTACTAACATTTACTTAACCATTACCTCTCAAAAGGTTTTGAATGCTTCTGATTAAATTTCATCTTATAACTAAAATTCCATGGAAACACATTTATTTTAATTTTGTGTTATCTAACAGCAATTTTATATCATTATGAAGCTATTTTAACAGGCTTTGTGGGTGTATGATCGTGTGCATAGTAAGGATAATCTGAAATAAGTCTAGAGCACTGTGTGTTGCTTTGCTCCAGGGAAAAACTAAGGTCTGACAAGAGGTTTCAAGCATTATATTGGGTGGAGGATCAGAATGAAAATTTTGGGAAAATAATCACTGACTTGTTACACTTTAGACTGTCTTATTAGCTGATACCATTCTCTTCCCTCCATCCCTCTCCTTCCTCTGTAGTTTGCATCTAACGAGGGGCAATTTATTTGTTTTTGTTTTTTTTTCTTTTAAATCATTAAGAGAATTAAAACAAAACAACTTCAATATATGCACACTGGACAAAATGGTGAAATTTGCCAAAAAAGGAGAAAAAAAGAGAACTTTAAATTTGTATGTGGGAGTTCCTGCCATGGCACCATAAGTATCTTACTGCAGCAGCTCCGGTCACTGCAGTGGCACAGGCTTGATCCCTGCCCTGCCTGCCACAGTGGGTTAAATAAAGAATCTTGCCTTGTTGCAGCTGCAGCATAGATAGGTTGCAGCTGTGGCTCTGATTCAGTCCCTGGCCCTGGAAACTGCAATATGCCACCAGTGGAGCTATAAAAGAAAAATAAATGAATTAATTAATTTGTACTTAGGGTTTTTTTTTTTTAATTGTCATGAACTGTATAAAACGATTTGCTTCTTTCTGTCTCACAAGATGAATAACAGTATTATGCAGTGTCTTACAAGTTCCCTTTCAATGCCCAACCCTGGAGATGCTCTAATTACACAATATTGAGAAGCAGCTCTAAATGATAAAAAGCACCCGTGGCTTTCCTTAGGGTGCAAAGGCTAGTGCTAAGGGCTGTGGTGTGAGGACAGTAGTGGACAATTGCTGAGGGGAGACAAGAAAACATAGGTTGGAGGAAAGCACTAGGTGTGTGCGCTCATGTTTCTTCTCCAGGTTGTTCTGAGTCAATATTTCTCATACTTCCTTTTACTTAGAAGAAAAATGAGGTTTTGATTCCTCATCCCTGGGACAGGTATGTGTAAAGAAGTGAGGCCCTGTTTTTGTGAGAGGAGAGGTCTGTAGTCTTTAGGCCAGCACACTGGGAAGACCAGGGAAGAGTTGATGTTGCAGTGTGAGTCTGAAGTTAGCCTGGAGGAAGAGTTCCTACTTTGTGGTACCACAGTACCCTCCACCCCCTCAGGATTTCAGCTGATTGGAAGAGGTCCACCCACATTACGGGAGACTATATTCTTTACTCAAAGTTGACTGATATAAATGTTAATCACATCTAAAAAATACCTTAACAACAACATCCAGACTAGCTTTGACCAAAAACTGGGTACCATAGCCTAGCCAAGTTAACACATAATATTAACCATAACATTGTGGTTGAGTTGGGAGGTCTTTGCCAAGAAGGACTACTCACCTGTCCATATAAACCACAATTGGCACAAGTCAGGGCTGAGGTCTGAACTTTTCTTATATACTTCACCTCTAATTTAGCTGATAACCCCCAGAGAATCCTGAGCACATAAGAAAACCTTACTAGTTTTCTGGAGACCACAATGGCCAGTAATATGGAATAAATGCACTAAGAAAACTAATAATAGACAAAACAGAAAAAAATGGACACAGAGATAAATCTTGTGTAAGTACATGAACACTCTCAAGACATCATGAATAGTATAGCAAATAAAAATCAGTAATAACTTTATATAATGCTGAATTAAATTGAATTTCTAAGTATGAATAATATAATGGGTGAAATAAAAACTCCATAGATGAACTAAATATCAAAATAGATAATCAATGATTATATAGTTGAGCTAGTAGATGGGGTTGGGGAACTCTGTCAGAAACCATAAAAAAGTGACAATGAAAGAAAATATATGTCACTAAAGTTAAAAGTTGTAGGAGACAGAAATAGAAGAGACAACATTTATATGATGGACAGGGGCACTCACTTATTATAAAATTGTTGTTCAAAAGGGGAGAAAAAATAAGAAATCTCTGAATATTTACCAAAAATTATTAAAAAAGAAAGATGGAAGCATTCAGATTTAATGGATTATAGAATACTAAAGAGGATAAATAACTAAGTCCTACAATGTTTGGGAGGATAGTGAACTTTAAGAATATTAAAACGTATAATTTTCTAAAATATTCCAGAGACGATTATGAATAGTTTTAATTTGATTTTTATAGTAGTGATACCAAATGAATACAAGCATGATTTAATATTTAAAGCAGGAAAATCATGTGTTTGAACATATTTGATGATGGGTTCAAAGAATTTTTCTATTTAATCATCCTTAAACAGATTTAGTGATTCAGGAGGAAGAATGAGAGACAGAGACTTGAGGAGTAGAGTACATTCAAGCAGATTGGGTGGTCAACAAATTTCAATATAAATGTCAAAGAGTATGTGTCATGACTTTAAGCAGTCATTTGAAATGGAGCAACCAGTATAATTTTAGAGAAGAAGCAAGACTGCTTAAATACAAGTCACTTCACATAATATTTCTTTTTAAATTGTGTATAATTTAATACCACAAACAAAATTCTTTAAATTCAAAAGATGGAAAATATACCAACATATAATTTGGCAGTAAACTCTAGAAAAGCTTTTACAATAAATTTTACTGTTTATAAATGTTTTCTCAAATATGATTCTTGGTAAATATTCTTCACTGAGGGCTAGCAGATCGTATGAGCAAAGCAGAGATGCTAAAGAAAATTTGAAGCATTTTCTGGGTTGTTAAAGTTGCAAGTTCACTTCTTTCTTCTGTTTCTCTTGATCGATATGGTGCGAACTGCAGGGACTTCCATATTCCTCCGAATTTACAAAGTTGGATTTCTAAACTCTCTGTACATGACTTTTGGCTCCAACCTGTGCAATCCCTCTGCTTGCATTATATTGCTTTTCAATCAACTGCATTCTTTGGCTTTTACATATTCATGAATGATGTCAGACAGCAGGATAAAAAATATTTGTTGGTTAGAATGAGGAAAAGCTCACATTCTCCCTTCATGTATTTTTTGCATTGGGCTTGCACCTGGTAATAATAGTAAATCTGATTATCTGTCAATATTTAGCTAACTGAAAATATGGATGGCTCCACATCTCTAGCATCGTGACTTCTATGGTCATTGCTCCAGTGGGTTCTCACACCCAGCAACAAAATCCCTTCCAATAACCCCTTCCAGTGGCTGGTTGTATAACCCTGGACATTTGAGAAAGAAAGAATAGTTTTCAGCCTAAAGAAAGAAAAAATAGGAGTTCCTGTCGTGGCTCAGTGGTTAACGAATCCGACTAGGAACCATGAGGTTGCGGGTTCAGTCTCTGGCCTTGCTCAGTGGATTAAGGATTCGGCATTGCCATGAGCTGTGGTGTAGGTTGCAGACGCAACTCGGATCCTGCATTGCTGTGGCTCTGGTGTAGGGCGGTGGCTACAGCTCGGTTTAGACCCCTAGCCTGGGAACCTCCATAGGCCGTGGGAGTGGCCCTAGAAAAGGCAAAGACAAAAAAAAATGAAGAAAGAAACAATATACGTTGTTCTATAGTCCTATGCTAACTATACTTTCAAACTTTCTTTTCCCTGAAAAGCAAAAGAAAATAGCCTTGATGCTTTATATATATAAGTTACTGCCAAGTTTCAGACCGTTTTTTTTTTGTTTGATTTTTAGGGCCACGGTGCTTCATATGGAAGTTTCCAGACTAGGGGTCCAGCTATAGCTGCCAGCCAATGCCATAGCAATGCCAAATCTGAGCCATGTGTCCAGGACCTACACTGCATCTCATGGTAATGCTGGATCCTTAACGCACTAAGGGGGCCAGGGATAAAACCCACATCCTCGTGGATATTAGCCAGGTTCTCTGGTAACTCCAGACTGTTGCTGAAAAAAGAACTTTCAGCAATATGAGTCATCAAATTTCACACCCATTATATTTGTTGATACATTAGCGTATAGACACATGGAAGTATAGAAAATTTCCACTTAGGAAAAATGAGTGGTGAATATTGAGATGTACCATTAAATGTAAAATTATTTTTCTTTCATAACAAAGACACAGGAGAACAGGATTTAAATTAATTAAAATGATTACATAAAGTTATGCTATGTAAAATGTTAGACTTCCAGTTGTCCAGAGGCAAAAAGGAAATTATTCTTAATTTATCACTATATAATTAAGCTCATAAAAATATTTACTGCTATTTCTCAGGATTCATATTAATATAATTTTCTCTGTTGTCATGAAGGTTTTTAATATTACACACTCTGATTTCTTAGTAAGGAAGGACTTAAGATAAGTGAGGAGTAGTCCTCAGGGATAAATGGTAGATTTTAAGACTCTGACCTAGTAAAGATTGTGTTCTAAAGTTCATACTGACTGAACCTGCTAAGAAGGGTATACTCAGATTAGAACTCAATTATTATGCAGTATTGGGTGGTATCTTCAGAGAATAAAATGTAGAGTCATTAAACAAAGGACCAAAAACATAAAGGAAATATTGGATTATTAGGCACAAAAGTAACCAAAACTAGCTTGTAAGGATCAGTCCAGTCTTTTTTTTTTTTTTTTTTTTTGTCTTTATAAGTCCGCACCCATGGCATATGGAGTATCCCAGGCCAGGGGTCAAATTGGAGCTGTTGCTGCTGGCCAACGCCAGAGCCACAGCAATGCCAGATTCGAGCCACCTCTGTGACCCACACCACAGCTCAGGGCAACGCTGGATCCTTAACCCCCTGAGTGAGGTCAGGGATCGAACACAAAACCTCATGGTTCCTAGTCAGATTCATGTCTGCTGCGCCACAATGGGAACCCCAGAATCAGTCCAGTCTTTACTTTAGAATTCCTTAGACTCAAATTTAGCGGCCCTGGGTATCTCAGGAAGGAGGTGTGAAGGGAGTGGCTAAAATATTAAGTCAATAGATCCTCCATCACCATCTCTACTGTGCCCCTTTCCCAGCACAATAAAAGGCAGAAGGTTTAATTTATATAGAGGGTAAACCAAAGGCTCTCTGAACTGAGGGATGAAGGCAAACCTGAGAATGAGCATGCCAAATACAAAAGTCAATTCTTATACACCAGTGTTGGAATTCTGAGTTCACATCTCCAACAAAACACCCAGAATGATGGAAGCCACATCTGTAGAAATTGACATGAAGAATTCTTTTCTTTTCTTTGTTTTCTTTTCTTTTCAGGGAGTAGATGCAGCTTATGGAAATTACCAGTCTAAGGGTCGAATCTTGAATCAGAACTGCAGCTGCCAGCATATGCCACAGCCATAGCAATGCCAGATCTGAGTCTTGTCTGTGACTTACCTCATAGCTCATGGCAATGCTGGATTTTTAACCCGCTGAGTGAGGCCAAGGATTCAACTCACATCATCTTTCAGGATCTTAACCTGCTGTGCCACTTCAGGAACTCTGACATGAAGAATTCTATAATCAAAAGGCCTTAGCTTACTACTGAACTATTAAACAAGTACTACAATCAGTTGAGATACTCAAATTTTTAAAGCCTCAATCTTAATGTTAACAACACAAGTGTTAGTGTACATGTGAGAAAACATGATGGCATAGAGACTAAAACAAAAAGGAAAGAAATATGCTGAAGGAAAAAATGATACATTTTCAGAAATATAAGAGAAGGTAGAAAAAAAGAGAAATAGTTCCAGAAAAATAAATACTTGCATGATACATGTGCATATATTTTGCTATATAATCTATATACATTTGCCTTTTAATGCTGCACCTACAGCATATGGAGCTTCCCAGAGTAGGGGTTGAATCAGAGATATAACTGTCAGCCTACACCCCAGCCACAGCAACACCAGATCCAAGCCACCGTCTGCAACCTACACCACAGCTCACAGCAACAACGGATCCTTAACCCACTGAGCGAGGCCAGGGATCAAACCTGCATCCTCCTGGATACTAGTGAGATTAATTTCCACTGAGCCACAATGGGAACTCCTATGGTCATATTTTTTTCAAAGTAGGAAAGAACATCACTTACATTTTTGCAAATATATTTCATGCCTATGTAGTGAGTAGCTGGCATCTTATATGTGCTTTTCCATTCAACCTATTGTCCTACATTGCTTTTTGAAGTAAGTGAGTAAAATTGGACCTCACAAAGGTATCTGGCTGGAAAGAGAAGAGTGTTTAAAGAACTTTTCAGACAATGGATATTTTTTCTGTGATACTATACAAAAACTCAGCCTGTGGTAATTTCTTAATAGTTAGCAGCACTGTGGAATTGGAAACTGTATCAATAAACATTTTTCATTCTTGTTACATTAAAACCCATTGATCTACCTTGCATTTTGAACAGATCTTCTACTAATCCATGATTTTCTACCTTTATTCATTGCTAATTCAGAAAACTCTAAATAACTCAGCAGTTCAGCTCTTTCATATATTCACGTTTCAATATAATTATTTTAAAAATCATATTCATTAATGTCACCACTATTTTAAAGTAAATAGCACTATTTTATCAGAAAAGTCATGTTGGAAGTCAGTCAAGCTTAAGGTGCCTGATATAAGTTTTCAAAATTTAACTTTTTTTTTTTTAATAGCTCAAAGTTTGTTTTTGGCAGCAATAAAAATTGAGTTTTTTTCTCCTCCTCCTTCTTCTTGTGAGTGATAGGTTATATTATTAATTTCAGAGACAATAAGCCAAAACCCAAGTAACCATAGTTATTACAATTATATAAACTATCCAAATATACATTACGTCTGATCCTTTCCCTGCCTTCTGGCAAGAGAAGAAAGAGATTCCTTTGAAGAAAGGTCAGCACATTTTTTTCAGAAATAGTATATATTTTAGGTTTTGTGTGTCATACTCTTTTTTCCACAACTCTTCTTTTTGGAGTTCTGTTGTGGCTCAAGGGTTTATGAACCTGACTAATATTCATGAGGATGCAGGTTCAATCTTTGACCTTGCTCAGTGGGTTAAGGATCCTGTGCTGCAGTGAACTGTGGTATAGGTCACATACATAGCTTGGATCTGGCATTGCTGTGACTGTGCAATAAGTCAACAGCTTCAGCGCCCCTAGCCTGGGAATTTCCATATGCTGCAAATGCAGCTTTACCTAAAAAGCAAAAAAAAAAGTAGCTCTAAACATCACTTAAACAAATGATCATGGCCCTACATTAAAATTTCGTATAATTTTCATGTGTGATAAAGTGTTATTATTTTGAGTTTATAACCATTTAAAATATGTAAAAGTAGTCTTAGCTTCCAGTGCATGCACAAACAGGCAACAGTCCTATTTTGCTTTGGCTCAAAGGGGCTGGTTTATCTTGCATTACAGAGAGAGAGAAAGACTTTATGATTGTCTTCCTGTTCATTGAACTGAGAATTAAACATTTAAATATGAATTTTACATTGGTTATGCTTTTTGGAGGAGTCAAATAAAGCCAAAACTTCCCATAAACCTTGAAATCACTACTATCATTACAGATACTATATGCAATGACCATTTATCTCTCAAAGGTTTTCCTTCACTACTACAGTAAAGAATCATTTTCACATTGTGGGTTCCCTGTGTCCAGTGTCTTTTATTCATCTGATAATGAGAACAACCAAGTCTTGTTCGTCAATATATGACCAAATTAATCCCAAATTTCATTTTGATGTTTTGTGTCTGGAACCTATGTTAATTATTGCATTAGACTCCCAGAGGAAAGACATGGCACAAGTATAGGAGTTTGGTGTAGATATAATAATGAAAGAACTTTTTGGAGAAGCATGAACATACCTAAGGGAACCATGTAGGAATGGTGAAGAGCTATGGGCCTAAGGACATCTTTGAGTCTGTATGGGAGAAGCAGGTTCACTAGAACTTGGCAAGAGCTGTAACCACTGGAGAGGAAAAGGAGGCCACAAGAAGGGAGCCCTGGTCAGAGATAGAGGAATTTAACAGTAAAAATTGTTGTCCTGTAGGGAGAAAGCAGGAAAGAAATATCCTAACTTGTCTCTGCTCCCTCCTTTTGGTGTCCTGCTGGTTAATTTCTTTGGTCAGATCTGATTGATGCAGAAGGCAAATGGACCTGGCTGATGGAGTTTATAAAGACCAAACTTGTTGGACACAGAGTAAAGCAGAAAAAGTAAGAGAAATAGGGATGTTGATACTGAGGGTCAATCAGAAAGGCTACAGATGAGGCTATGACTTTAGCTACAAGCTATGGGTTAGTTTGTGGAAAAGCCTGATAAGGTGCTCCTATTAGTGATTCCCTTTGATAATCTGTCAAAGTTCTCTTTGAGAATTGAAGTGAAGAGGTACACAAGGATGGTTCATCTTTGCTCTTCAGAAAACTGTAGTTATTTATAAAGTACAGTCTGCATGTATTTGAGAGACCATGACAAATTGGAGCTAAGAGAATAAAGGAATGAGAGAAGATGAGGAAGAAAGAGAAAAGAAGAGTTAGAAAAGGAAGGTGGTTTAGAGAAGGGGCATAAGAAAGGAAAGGAGGAAGAACAGAAAGGATATTGTAAGGGGGAAAAGAAACAGCTAATGTATAGGTTTTACAAAGAAAAAAAATTGAGGAGTTCCCGTCATGGCGCAGTGGTTAACGAATCCAACTAGGAACCATGAGGTTGCGGGTTCGGTCCCTGCCCCTGGTCAGTGGGTTAACGATCCGGCGTTGCCGTGAGCTGTGGTGTAGGTTGCAGACGCGGCTCGGATCCCGTTGCTGTGGCTCTGGCGTAGGCCGGTGGCTACAGCTCCGATTCGACCCCTAGCCTGGGAACCTCCATATGCCACGGGAGCGGCCCAAAGAAACAGCAAAAAGACCAAAAAAAAAAAAAAAAATTGAAAATCTTAGAATAATCTCTCCTTTCAGTGAGCTCTAGTCAATTAAATGTTTAGATAATATACTTGGTCCTTTTCCCATTATGTACTTGATTTTTATTTACTTTCTTTGATACAAAGTCTCATTCAAAATAATTTGGTTGGCACCACACTAGTGTCTGGCATTGGATCAGTTTGTTAAGAAGGTAATGCTGTGTTTAAAAAAAAGAAAACCTGGCGCTAAGATAGCCCTTAACTATCTAAGAACCAAGATCTCTTTGTTAACAGAGAAAAATGATAACTCCAAATCAACTTTTGGTGAATACCTTCAGTAACATCTTAGCAAATATTCAGTGTACTAACAAGATTAACCTTATTCCTCACCTGAATGTTGGAGGGTCTGTAATTCTCTGGCCTCATGTCTATAGCTGCTTGCATTTTTATCAAAGTTGCTTTCTTAACTCACCCCTCCTCTCTAACTTTTCCTAGAGCTGGAGGGCCTGACAGAATTTTATTAAAGGAATGAATGATGTATATATCATGGTATATCTTCTGAGTCCTTACCTAAGGATGTGCAAAGCCTGTGGGAAGGACATATTATTTCATCCACGTGGTGAGAGAGGTTGGCCCAGTTGCACATATTTTTAAGATGTTGTGGCTAGAGATTTTTCATTCTTCCATCAGGACATTGTCCTATTGGGTGACATTGATTTGTATCTGTCTGTTTCTCATGACCTATTTTTTAACGGATTCCAAATATAGGAGGGATTTTTTTTTTTTTTTTAGTTTTTTTATTCTAAATTTTGTCACTCAAGATGGGGAGTCTAGAATTAGTTATTACCTCTAACATTTCCATCCAAAATACAACAGTGCTGAATATGCATTTATTTAGTGTTTTATTTATGGCTTTACAGAATTCACTTAGGGGTAGAATTTTATTTTTAAACCAAGTTTTCTCCCTCAAATGATTCATTACAGAAATTGGCAATGAATGGTAACTAAAAATAACACTATTTTTAAAAATATTGTATACTTATCCTTTTAAGTTTTAACTAAGATATTTTGTTGGCTTAAATTTAATAAATTTTATGCCTGAAAGGCATATAGCAAATTTTGTGAGACTTCAAAGCATTTTACAAAATCCTACTACATGAATCCCTCTGATTAAATCCAAGTGATAATCTTGAGTTGATGATCATGATTTCAATTGTTTAGATGATGAAAATTCATTTAAATGAGTCTCTTGTTTTAAACAGTGCCACCACTAAGTTATTTTCTCTTCTTTTGAGCTATTTTGAATGATATTGTTTTTAATTATGTTGGTTTTATATTTATCACAGGCCAGTGGGCTGGGCATCTGATGATTTCTGAACAGCTAATAAGAAATGTAACTGTTCTTTTGAATAAATAAAACAAAATTATTTTTCTGGCATTCAGTCATTAAAGAAATCCTTTTTAGTAGTTCCCGTCGTGGCTCAGTTGTTAAGAAATCCGACTAGGAACCATGAGGTTGCAGGCTCCATCCCTGGCCTTGCTCAGTGGGATGAGGATCTAGCGTTGCCATGAGCTGTGGTGTAGGTCACAGACATGGCTTGGATCCAGCGCTGCTGTGGCTCTGGCTTAGGCCAGCAGCTACAGCTCCGATTAGACCCCTGGCCTGGGAATCCCCATATGCCGTGGGTGCAGCCCTAGAAAAGACAAAAAAATCATTTTTTCTCTTTTATTTATTTTTTAATAATTATTTGGTTTGCTTTCCTCTATGACCTCCCTTTTCTCTTTTCTAATTACAGTATTTTGATTTACTATATTGTGCACATTTCTGCTGTACATTCTTTTTAATATTATATTCCATATGGTATGACCTCTATCTTCAATGTCTTATTTGTATTTTCTTATTTATCAAGTTTTAGTGTTTGAAATACTTTTATTTATTTCTCTAACTTTCTAGAAGTTAGAAAGTGCAATATTGTAACAAGCAGCTTCATATAGCTATATAATTTACATTTTAAATAAAAATAAACTTAAAATTTAATTCCTTAGTTGCCCTAGCCTTTAGTCAATTGTTTAATAGCCACAAGTGGGTACTGTTACTCTATTGGAAATCACTGTTTTATAAACATTTTTATAATTTCAGAAAGTTCCATAGGACAATATTGTTCTAGAAAATGATTATTCTACCTATAGACAATTTTTTTCTAATTGAAAACTCTGGAGTCTTAAACATGGAAGCACACTACAATATAGTTCATGTTTTGCATTATTTTAACATATATAACAAAATGGTTTAATAGTTAAATCATCTCATAAAATAATGAAGATTAGTGCTAAAAGCAATAGCCAAGTTAAAATATTTTGATATATGGTTTGTAGGAATTTTAATTCCAATAGAAAATTATCTGCAATGTTTGTTAGGTAAAAATTAAAAAAATGTTTGTCTAATATATATATTTTCCCTAATTAAAAGCTGACTCCTTTATCATGTTTTCTCTAACCCAATTAATTATTTTTAACAACTATATTTAATAATGTCCAAGTGCCAGGCACAGACAATACAAACATAAATAAAGCAAGGTCTTCTCCTTTAAGTTGAATATTCGGGTGCTTTTTAAAATAGTGTCCTTGCAATCTGAGTGTGAGGTGTGCTGAGGGGGTAGCAGAGGGAAGGGCCATGCGTGAACTGGATCCATTGTACCAGACATGCGGGCCCAGTTGCATATTGTGGGGCAGGAGAGGGCCCAATACAGGGCTCTATAAATAGCTTTTACATATTTATTTAGTTTAAAATAAATATCAAATATCTGTCTGAATGACAAGCCTAAGTGCCAGAAATGTGTCCCTGAATAGTAAACTCAAAGTCCTGATAACATCCTGCGATGCTGTAAAATATAGCACTAAATTAATAGTATTGCTTTTGTTTGTTGTATGGATGGAAACTAAGCACTTTACATAATTCTGCATAAATCTTATTGCAGAAGATTTTAATGTCTTACTTGCAAGAGAGTCTGCCTTGCCAGAAGCTCTCAGCTCTAATATTCCGCTTTAAGGTTGGATGAGCACCGCTATCCTTATGCATACAGTTTTACTGACCATGAATAACACTTGTGATTGACTAGTAATGACACTTTAAAAAAGGGTGCAGGTAACAGTAAAGCAGTTGACAGTGTATAGACTATAGAGGCACATATTCCAAGAGAAAGAAAGGAAGAAAGGATACTACCCATTAGGAAGTTTAGAATAAAACAGCAGTTATGTGTACATAGCTGTGTATTTTGACTCTGAAGATAGTCCTTATGAACATTTTATATTATTTACATTTGGTGTGTCTGGTACAGACCCATGGGAAAATGTATTTCTTCCAGTTAACTGGAAATTATTCTGCCAAGTGCATCTCTCGATGTCAATCACAAGGACAGAAATAAATGATTCATTCCAAAAATTCTCAGATAATGAGCTGGCTGGTGTTTGATAACCTTTCATTCAGATATCTGCTAGTTGAAGTCATACTGAATCCATACTCTCTAGGCAGAAGCTGAGACTAATTAGTATTTTCCTTAAATAGAATATAAAAATTAAATAGGATATTGTTAAAGAAATAACTGGATCATAGCATAGCAGCATAATTGCCTAATATGATAAACTATTTATACAATAAGTAGTAATTTCTTGAATATGAAAACACTCATTTTTAAAACTCAAATAATATGTATGAATTTAACACAATGGATCTTTTTGATGCAATAACATGAAGTTACTTATTGAAATAAAACCAGACCACCATATATTTACTAAGTCATATTTTATACTTAAACACAGTAATTCTTACTCAATGACTGATCATAGACATTTAATTTTTTAAACTACTTTGGTAAACTATTTCCAATGCTTTGTGACAGAGAAAGTCTGTACTTGTTAAAATGAGAATTTTAATACACTACTAAATATATATATACATATCTATTTATGATCTTATTACTGTATAATATATGAATAAATTAGCCATCAATTTATTGTACATTTTTGAAAAGGAAAAGAAATACAATTTAGGCAGATTCCCTCTAATTGATAAACAATCAATTGTAAAACAGCTTTTTATATTCATAAAAGTGTAAACTGGTGAATATTTTAAACACCTTCTTGGTGTGACTGTCAACAGGGAACTAAGGCCAAATTCTCCATATTTTTAGAGCAATGCTCTCCTACAGTACCCTTAAATTTTATCACTTCAGACTTCAATATTCACCAATGGATTGAAATAAGATTCTTTCTGAAATAAGGTTGTGACTCATGATTGAGAGATCTAACTGCATGGACCCTGAAAAATCCATGAATATAGATGAGAAAGAAGTGCTGAGTTATGCAAGACATCTATACCTAGCCTTTTACTTTGAAAAGCTATAACTGAAAATAATGAACTTTTTTTGAAAATGGAAACATTTATTTTATTAATATTAATTTTCACTGCTATTTATTAATATTAGTTGTCAAGCAGCTCTGAAAATATGGGTTAATAAATTATAATGCTGAGAGACATATTGGCCTTACAATAATTAGAAAGAACTGGATTCCATATACCAAGAAGTTGGGAAAAAAATATTTTGTCCACAACCTCAATAATATCAATGAAATAATATTTTACAAAGGCTTATCATTTCAGCAGTAACTTTTACAATAACATTAAAAAACTATTCTCAGAGGATTTCCAGTTGTAGCTCAGTGGTTAACGAACCCAGCTAACATCCATGAGGATGCAGGTTCAATCCCTGGACTTGCTCAGTGGGTTAAGGATCCAGCGTTGCCGTGAACTGTGGTGTAGGCCACAGACACAGCTCGGATCCCATGTTGCTGTAGCTGTGGAGTAGGCCTGCAGCTACAGCTCCAATTTGACCCCTAGCTTGGGAACATCCATATGTCATGTGGGTGGCCCTAAAAAGGCAAAAAGACAAAACAAACAAACAAATAAAAACAACCCTATTCTCAGAGGGTGCTGGAATTATATTTAGCATCTATGGTCCCATATTAAAGCTACTTGAACTATCTATACAACGATGTTCTGCCTCACACAAAACTAATCCAAATTTGACAATTTTTTAAGCAGGATTGGTAATCTCAAGGGAAAGATACTCACAAATCTTCTGAAGTTTCAAAAATAACATCATACAGGTAATGTGTGCATACTCTTTCAAATCCTGAAATCCCTCAAGAATCAGATTTTAAAAGAGATCCGTATGCAGAGTATTTATTAGATTTCAGGATCAGCACTTGCGAAGGAGGACAACTTTAGGCACAGTGAGAAGTTGGCTTCAGCGCAATCTCTGCAAAAGTCTCAGCTGCCTGGAAGTATGCCCTGAAGATGAAATACCCCCTCATCATTTTCTATGGTAGGGCTAGGATTCTAAGATTGTACCAGAGATGACTGGTAATTGGTTTCAGATGCACTGGGAAAAGACATGACTTTGGACTAGGGGCTCTCTTCATACAATTCCCCAAGAGTTTGAAAACTAGAATATGTTACCTGCCACCTTTTAAGGACCTGCAAATAGCAGGAGATACAGCAAGATTTCCACCATCAGCTCTAAGAGATTAAATGAATATAGTTTTAAAGTCTAGGATATGCAATTTTCTAGTAATACGGCTTAGATCAAGAAGCTCCATCTTCATGAAAATAAAAGATTTTCTTTATTTTTAATAAGGGTTGGCTTATATATTACTAGAAAGCAAAAAATTAATAAAAATAACTAAATAAATTAATTTATCACATACATATTTATAATATATGAATATATAATAGTTCTTATTAATAAAATACTATGTGACTATTTAAAATTTCAGTTTAACTCAATTAATTTTATTATATTTATGTTTGTACAACCATCATCACCACCCGATTTTACAACCTTTCCATCCTAAAACCGCAGCCCATCCCTCCCCTGCCCAACCTCTCTCTTTGGTAATCATAACCTTTTCAAAGTCTATGAATCAGTTTCTGTTTTGCAAAGTTCACTGTATCCTTCTTTCAGATTCCACATATAAGTGATAGCATATGATGTTGGTGTCTCACTGTCTGACTAACTTCACTTAGCATGATAATTTCTACGTCCATCCATGTTGATGCAAATGCCATTATTTCATTCCTTTTAATGGCTGAGTAATATTCCATTGTGTATATGGAATCTTCTTTATCCACTCCTCTGTCAGTGGACATTTACATTGCTTCCATGTCTTGGCTATTGTATATAGTGCTGCAATGAACATTGGGAGTACATGTATCTTTTTGAGTCATGTTTTTTTTCTGGATAGATGCCAAGGAGTGGGACTGCTGTATCAAATGGTAATTTTACTTTTAGTTTTTTGAGGACTCTCCATACTGTTTTCCATATTGGTTGCACCAATTTACAGAAGTACCTGTCCCACTGAGCTAGCCAGAGGTTGAACCTTGGAATCTTTTGATCCATAGTCATATGCATTATCCATTGCACCACAAGCCTGAAACATCAGTTTTGTTCTTATCAAATAAAGTAAGTACTGTTTGAAGTGACACATAAATCATTTCAACCTCTATGATCATATGGCAAATAGACAAAATATGTTAATTACACATACCTTAGAATTTCAATGTCTTTGATGTTTCATCTAGAGTTATCAAAAATTAACATCATTTGGTTGACTGATATCTGTGTTGCAATAATCGTATAATTATATATTTGTTTTATAGAGGCTAACGATAATTTGATATTTATGGCAAAAATCAATAAAAATTGAAACAAATCATTAATTGAAAGTGTGTTCTGAAGACATTTCAATGTGAACAGTATTATGTGAAATTCTCCTAAATTATACAACTATGTAAAGAAAACTCTTCTTTTAATTAAATTATAATTTAAGTGGAAATATGAGACACAAACAGGTAATTAAAAATTAGGAATACTCTGAATGTTGTATTGATGGAAAAATACTTCATTACATGACCTGGACCCTCACTTGGAACTGTAAGACGGTTACAGCTGAGTTGTAAGAAGACTATTAAATCAAAGAGTTGGCCTTGTTCTCTGAAATAGAAATAATAATAATAATTTAAGATCAGTTATAGACATTAATTTATAATTACACATTATATTAAAATAAAGACCAATTAAAATATGTAATTATTCCAACTATACAAACTGATCTTTCTTTTAATTTATTTAGAGTATGTTTTGGTTTGTATTATAGAAAGTAATACATGAGTGTTTTTTAGTATTTTTATTTAGTCTTGTGTATTTTTTACCATAATTAAAAACTTTGCTCTTCAAATTTTATAAAAAGTCATGTATTTAGTTAATTTTAGAGGATCATTTTGTAATAGTCACTTTTCTCAGTGAGAAAAATTCAAATTCCCTCAAATTATTTATTTGATTTTGCTATACTCTTTATTCAAATTTCCTATTGTTGTTTTCTTCTATTACTGACTATTTTAGGGCCATCATCTATACTTGTGTTGGTTCTTCTTTGTATTCTTTAGCTTTAGATCATCTGATTTTTTTTTCCTATTGGACAATTTGTTTTCTTTTATTCATAACCTTGTGTTTATTCTATTTCAGTTGTGTTCTCATATTGTCTTTATTTAATTAAAATCAGGTAACAATTGACTAAAACAGGCCAAGAAGTTGTAAGAAATTTATTTCTCATATGCCATATGCCAATATGAAGGAATCATTAGCTATGAGAAAATGTGAGCCAAGAACTTCTAGAATTAATTTATGCTGTATATAAAGACAATATAGCAGAAAATGAGACAAATGTATAAAAAGAGGGTACTGAGCAGTCTTGCTAACTATGAGGCTTGGAATTAGCTCTGAGCAAAACCTACTCTTGAATCTCCCAGGTATTGTTTCATAAAGCCTTTGGTTTTGTCTCACAATAATTTTAGCTATAGTTGTTATTTGCTACCTAAATAATCCTAACCAATCATATTTTTCTCTTCTTTTTGTTTCTTATTTCACATGTGCTAGACTGTGTTATGACAACTTGGTTGAGTCTAGGAAATGCACATTCCAGAACACTTTTCTCTGTGTGGTTTCAGTGACAATTGACTAAGAGAAATATGTGTGATATTTGGAATTAGGGAAGATGAACTAGTTACTCTCAGAAGCATGTTGAAGTCAATCATGTTGGTGGACAGAAGCGGTGTGCTTAATGGGCTCTGTGCTCCCTTATGTGCACTTCCTGTCCAGCTCAAATTTTCTACTCTTGACACTGAACACCAACAGCAGCTTGAGGCTGACCAGTGGGGGCCTCACTGTGGTCCTACTCAGAGGGGAGGCACACCCATACCATAGCTTCCCCAGAGGAGATGGTTCCCACATATTTCTCCACAAGTCATCTCTCTGTGATTCCTCTTTGATGACCAGATACATTTAGCCATGGTTATAAGATAGGACTTGCAGTCTGTGAGCCAATGAAGGGAAGAGCAGAGAAGAAAGTCTCCACAGACTCACCTCTATTGTTACAATAGAAAGCTAAAAGTGCTTCATTTTTGGTAGTCACCCTGCTTAAAAACACTCAAGACTACATGAGTTTAAGTTAATAGTGGTCTACTTGCTACTTAATTATTACAACATATTACAAAGAGACAACAATTCTGAATATGATTAGGCTTAGAGAAACATTTAGTCTAAGGACAATTCTGAAAGATTCTCTTAAGCACAGGGAGTGATCCAAGCTTAGTTGGAACATAGGATCTATAGCTACTTACAATGAATTACTCCTGGAAATTTCAGGCATTATAGAAGTTTTCTAGGAGTCTTCTACTTCCTCAGAATTCATAATAATGCTCTTTTCTAAGATGTGGTCTCAGAAATACAGAAGCGGGATCAAGTGTGGGAGAAAGAGAACTGACAGAATATGTAGACTAGAGAAACCACCTTCCTTCTTAGTCAAAATTAAATCTCCATGTCAGTAATTCTATGCCAAGGACACCAATGCATCTGTCAGTCATCTGAGATCTGTAGACTTCCTCTGAAATCTGCCTGACCTCCTGTCCCTGGGTATTAGAGGAAACTCAGCTGTAATTGAAGTGATTTGGTGTGGAACACAGGCCTCCTTGATGGGAGCATAGAGAAACCTCTCTATGTATCCAGGATGGCAAGGTCAGAAAGTAAAATATCCAAGCAGGGCTTTCAGAGTACTGCTTTCCCATATCTCCAAGAGAAACAGAATGTGGATTAGCACTGAGTTGGATAAAGGATTATATACAGCCGACAATCTGAAAGTTCATATTAAACTTCCCCTACTTTATGTTTCTTTTCAACTAGGACACCAAGAGCAAAATATGAAGAACTAGAAATGACCAAACTCCTAGAAAGAATAAGGATTTGTGATGAGGAAGTCTATCTCTAAGTGGTACCAGCAGTAGTGATTCTAGAGTAAAAGAATAAGTAATTACTTACATACTGGGTTTATTTATATTGCTTTTGAGATGTGAAATAAGAATGCTGCCATCATAATTAAGGACTATTTAGCATGTGCTACTATTACCCTCTGGGGACAGCCTGGGAAAAGTACCTGATGTTTAAATACATTTTTTTATATTTTGCCCTACTCCATGAGGCACATGGAGGGAGAATTTAGAGGACAGATGCTTCTTTCAGGAATTGCAAATACTTCCTTAGAGAGAGAGTAAATGGGTGGGGAAATAATTATAACATCTGGCCCATAAGTCTTATTAAGGACTGGGGAGTCTCTGTTTAGCAAACTATTCTGGAAGTGCTTTAGTGAGGGGGTTGACAAACTTTTTTTTTCTGTAAAGGGCCACAGAGTAAGTATTTCAGTCTTGCCATCCATGCTGTCTCTGTTGCAGCTACTTAACTCTGCATTTTTAGAATGAAAGTAGTCATGGGCTATACATAAATGAATGAATCTGGCCATTTTCCAAAAAAACTTTAAAAAATGGATATATAGGTGTTATAATGAGTGTGGTCAGCTAGCTGGTTATCCACCTCATTTCAAATTAGGTCATCAGGAAATAAGTTATACGAAGAACAGAAAACAGAAGTAAAGGGTAAATTACTACATGTATAACCTCAGAACTCTGTGGGTGTGACTGTGAGGGGATGAGACAGGGAGTGACAGAGGCAACAGTATCAGGCAATGAGGCCAGAGGCAATGACCAAAAGTGGTGGAAAAGAAGTCCTGCTGATATATTGACCATAGAGTGATCTATTATCCAATTTTATGCTATTTGGACAAGTGCAGTATAAGATTCTCTACCTTCTAAACCTTTAGTAGAGTTTGCTTCATAGACAAGCACAGTATAAAATGAAAATTTTACTTGTTTACATTGAGACTATTGAGGAAAAAAGATTGATTTTCATGTGTGGTCAGCATGGATCAGAGATAAGAACTGTAAAGGCATATAGTGAGAAAGACATTCTGAGTTCCGTGGACACTGTAACTGAGAACCGTAGAGATCCTTAAACACTTAATTTGTGGAAATATTGGGGAAAATAGCAAATTGTTGGTGTGAGCTGAAATCTGGGTATAGATCTCCAATATCATTAGACCATTGCAATGACTAAACACATATCAATTCATCTTATAAAATGATCATATGCATGCTCACCAGTTCTCAAGAAAATATGTATTTTATTATATTCTTTGCTAGAAATTACTATTATTGCATGTGGCATTCTGAAATCAATGTTTGTTCAATCTGGCACAAAAATTGGTTGAAATAGAGTTATTGGTGTTGCACTTTTCTTTATGATAATATTGCTAGGCTCCAATATTAAGCTTTTGATTTCATAAGTCTAGATGGCTCTTAGGATTGTTACTTGTAAAAATCAGAGTTTTCTCATATGCCACCAAGTTTGGAAATCACTAGATGAGTTTGAACATAATTTGGGTAAAAAAAATTATATCCTATTGCCAAGAGAAATATTTTTGACCTTT
Source organism: Phacochoerus africanus (assembly GCF_016906955.1). Classification (NCBI taxonomy): domain Eukaryota; kingdom Metazoa; phylum Chordata; class Mammalia; order Artiodactyla; family Suidae; genus Phacochoerus; species Phacochoerus africanus. The sequence continues at coordinate 77,991,228 of NC_062544.1, read as the reverse complement.
CAGGGTCTTATTCACAGGGAATAGGAATCTATTGTCTGGTTGGACTCCAAGTAGGAAGTGACCTACTTTATGTCAAGGGGGTTTTAAGCATCACTGTCTTACCATAGCATATATAGAACACTGATAGGGACAAGAGAGAATGTAGCAGTCTAAAAGAATACCAAACCATACTAGAAAGAAAAAAAGAGAATTGCAGGATCACTAATTAGAAGGTTAGCATTTTTTATAACATGAATGATTTTAAAATAATTGAACTGAGGATTTTTTTTTTTACTCTGTCACACTTGCATACACAAATTATAGCAAAAAAACATAGAAAGAAGTGTAAGTGAGCTACTACAGACCTAAAAAATCTAATTAAAGGCATGTAGACTAAGTGGCACACTTTATGTTTATTGTTGGAGAAATTGCCTATGAGATGGCTCACTCTGTCTACAATCAATAATAATTATATAACTTTGTGAAGGAAAATGAATTTTAAAGTAAAATGTTATTTATGTGCGTGTAATTTTCTGGAATTGAAAGGAGATGTTTTACTGAAATCTTCATAGTCAGCAGCCACCTACCATCTTAATTCCTGTAATACAGATGCCATTATTGAAATAGTAATGCATTCAACAAGTATTTATTGAACACTCAACATGCTTGAAAACTTACCTATAGCATTAGAAGTGTTTCAGGAGTCAAAGTGGAGTGAGCACCTTATTTCTTAGAGCTTATATTTTGGAGGGGAAGATTTACAATATGCTCTCTCAATTAAGTATATCAGATGTTGAAAAGTCCTATAAGAAAAAATATAACATGATGATGAGATTTAAAATGGTGGAATAGAAAGATGTTACTTTACATGATAAGAGATGGAAGGCAAGAAAATGGAAGGAAGACAGAGATCATCTTCATGATTGAGCATCTATCTTAATGGACGCTGCATTGGATGTCTACCAACAGGTGAAGTGGAGTATTCAAAGTCCTGAGGAAGGAATGTACTTGGTAAGTCTGAGGACCAGTCAAAAATCTAGGAGGCTAGATAACTTCATAAAACATCACTAAGTGAATTAATGAGTGAAGATAGCTTATATATATATATAAAATATGGAAGAAATTTTAAAGAACAGGAAACATCTGAGCAAAGGTTCATTAGTACAAAACTTGCCAGTGTCTTTTAGGACTATTAGAACAACCTCATGACTTGGCTCTGTGTTACAGAACTGATGGAGGCTCTTGAGCCTAGAAGTGATATGGAGAAACATGTACTTAGAGAAGTTTCTTTTGCAATTCTATGAAGTATAAGTTAAAATGCATAGGGAATGAAGATCAGGGAATTAGTCATTAATGGAGGGTTTTGAAACAATAGATAAAGACAAGACATGACAAAAGGTATGGATGATAGGTGTTATAAAGGAAGATATAAAATCACATGGTGAGAAATTCAAATTTGGGGCAAAGTATACAAACAGAGCTATGTTCGTCATGTTTTCTTTATCCAGAGAAGAAACTATTAAGAGTCAGAACTAATTCCCTTTTAAAGTATACCCTTAATATCAGACAACAAAATCTTAATTGAAAATACCTTTGTAAAGCATGAGACTAAAGTTTTATAATCCAAATCCCGATAACATTAATGGAAGGTGCATGGAATAATATCTTTTGGGAATCTAGAAAATTTACTGCTGACACTATAAAGTGTCTCTCTGAATTAGAGGCACTAAAGCAATTTCTTTAATTATAGAATAATACTTTTAATTTGCATAACAGCAACTCAAGGATCATTTTTTTCTCTTTAATTAAAAAGTACCCTGTATAGTACATCTATGTGAATAAAGAGATCAGGTTACATTACTTAAGCTTCTCTTAAAAGCCACAGATAAAAGCCCTTTTTAGTAAATGTTTTACAGTTTACAGAAGATAACAAAGAAGTACTTCAAAAGAAAAGAATTCTTCCAAACACTATACTTTTAAAAATGTTCAAAGAAAATAGGTGGTTTGCCATGACAGTAATTTAAGCTTGATAAATTAGTAGTAATTGCTTTATAGTTTATTTTAACATTATGCTTCTTTTTAAAAACATTAAACATTTTATCATATCTTTCCTAAAATTCTACATGATTCTTTTTGTATTTATGAATGTTAATGTTTAGAATTTATGCAAAAACAACTTGGAAATTATGGGAAAATTGGACTCTAAATGTGACATATATTTAATATAAAAGTAGATGTAATTCTGCTGTAGTTTTTAAGGTCTCCCACAGATTTTTCTTAACATTTTTATCACCTTTTTCCAGTTACACACATTCTCTTTTATTTAGTTTTTAAACTTCCTTATGACTTGCTTTTTTTTAAATCTCAAATATAAATTTATATTTTCCCAGTATTTATTTCTGTTTCTATAGTCCATGAATTTAGAACATTGCCTTTTTGTAACCCCCTGTGTCTTCAGAAAGTACCTGAATTTTCCTTGGTCTCTAGTCTTTTTCTCATGGTTTCCATATTTGTTTTTTCATCACCTACTCCTGTATCTTCAGATTGGATAATTTCCAGCAGATTGTTTAAGGGAGAGATTCATTCACCTGATCTTCTCTTTGGGCTACATCCACATTATATTATCAGATCTGTTTCTGAAAGGAAGGTTGATTTACAAAAGTCTAAGGAATGTGTCTCATGGTTTGTTTGATTTCCATTGTGCAGTTACATGAATCTGAGAACAGTTTATCTCTTTCCTTGTTTATCTGCACCACAATGGGAACTTCTGATTTTTTGAATGTCAGAAATGAGTTCCTGTTGTGGTGCTAGTGGAAACGAATCTGACTAGTAACCATGAGGTTATAGGTTTGATCTTCAGCCTTGCTTATTGGGTTAAGGATCTGATGTTGCCACGTAGCCCAAAGAGAAGATCAGGTGAATGAATCTGGTGTAAGTCACAGATGCGGCTCAGATCCCGCGTTGTTGTGGCTGTAGGCCAGCAGCTACAGCTTTGATGTTGTGGGTGTGGCCCTAAAAAGCAAAAAAATATCATTAACAGAAGTAGAAATCCATCTTTAGTGTAGATTTCTAGCAAGGTTTTTTTTTATTCTTTGTTTCTGAAAATAAAGTTTTAACTTACAGGTATTGCATTTTTCAAAATTCAATGAAAATATGCAAATAATTTGTTATTATGGTATATGGAATAATACCCCCTCACCACGGATATGTACATCCTAATTCCCAGGTCTGGTGAATGTGTTTTCTTTCATGGTATGAGGAAATCCACAAATGCAGTTAAAGTGTGGACCTGGAGAAGGTGAAATAATCCTGGGTTATCATATGGGCTCAATATAATCACATAATTTCTTAAAAGCAGAGAATATTTCATGACTGATTTGGAGAAATGTGACATGCCTTTGCTAACTTTAAAGGTGGAGGAAGAGGCTCAGGAGGCAAGAAATGAGCAAATTATAGAAGCTGATAGCTAGAAATGACACAGGTGTGTGACAACCCCAAGGAGCTAAATTCTACCAACAATCCAAATAAGCAGAAAATGGACATTGCACTTGAACCTCCAGAAAAGAAAAACAGACCATTGAAATAATTGATTTTGGTTCAGTGTTATCAAACATCAGACTTGAAGAACTGTAAGAATAAATGTGTTGTATGGAGTCACTGAGTTTGTGGTTGTTTATTACAGAGGAAATAGAAAATTAATAATATACGCTCAGCCTTCCTGTATCTCCCTCCTACATTTTTGCTGACTCACTTCTAGGGAGTTAAGCCCCCTGACTAAAGAGAGAGAAAGAGAGGAAGAGAGAGAAAGAGAGAAAATATGACATCTCGTATCAGCTCACAAGAAATGTACACACATAAATCAAACAGATTCTGTGGTATGTATAAAACTTGAAGGCCAAGGTCCAAGGGATTTTAACATGCTGGGTGATCAGAATAGAATAGAAATAGTTATGTCAATCTTTTTTCTTATGGGAAAAAACTCCCATAATTTTAAATTTCATAAATAAATACATAAATAAAATTCAATATTGAGACTTAATCCTCATCAAAATGCTAGTTTAATACAAGTCATTACATTTTACTGCATTTTTTTTGTATTTAAGAAAAGTATATTCAGTCTTTCAAGGAGATGATGAGTTGATTTAGTTTGGAACTGGTAATATTAAAAATAAGTACTTAGAAAAAATACTTAGCATAAATGTAAAGCAAAGAACAATTGGTTGTATATTATTTTAAAAAAGATAATATAATTTCTCTCTTTGAACATTGTTGCTTGAATAGTTTCAACATTTGGTTCTACCCAACACCTAAAGATTCCCTTATAGTATTAATAATTCTTTCAATCTACATAACTTTCAATGCCATTAGTGGTAATGCTGGCATATGAACATCTAAAAATGGGCTTTACTCAAATGAACCTTTCCACAGAAAAGAAAATCATGGACTTAGAGAATAGACTTGTGGTTGCCAAGGGGGAGGAGGAGGGAGTGGTATGGATTGGAAGCTTTGGGTAACAGATGCAGACTATTGCCTTTGGAATGGATAAGCAATGAGATCCTGCTGTGTAGCACTGGGAACTATGTCTATTCACTTATGATGGAGCATGATAATGTGAGAAAAAAGAATGTATACATGTATGTGTAACTGGGTCACCATGCTGTATGGTAGAAATTGACAGAACACTGTAAACCAGCTATAATGGAAAAAAATAAAAATCACTATTAAAAAAGAGATGTGGTACACAATGGACTACTACTCAGCCATAAAAAAAGAATGAAATAATGCCATTTACAACAACATGGATGCAACTAGAGATTCTCATCCTAAGTGAAATAAGTCAGGAAGATAAAGACAAATACCATATGATATCACTTAACATGTGGAATCTAAAATGTGGCACAGATGTACTTATCTACAAAACAGAAACAGACTCACAGACATGGAGAACAGAAGGGAGGGGGAAAGGAGTGGGATGGACTGGGATTTGGGAGTTAGTAGATGAAAACTATTACATTTAGAATGGATAAGCAATGAGACCTTATTGATGCCAGAAAGATGGTATCAAACTCCAGGTTCTTGTTCACGGAGCTTGAAGAATGAACTCCATGAACACACAGGCAACAAGCAAGCAAAGTTTTTATTAAAAGAAATCAGATAGCTCCCAGGATTACTGGGAAGGGGGAGAAGAGTCCCCCCTTTCTCTATTGTCCTATAGGGGTTTTTATTCCTTAAAGTTGGGGGGGTACCAACATAGGGTCGAGAGAGATGTGGTCTTCTCCCATTGGCCTTATTCAGTTACCCACATCAGTTCTTGTCCAATAGGGTCTGGTGGAAATGTCCTGTAAGTCTCAGAGTTTCTTTGACCTTTTCCTCCCATAAACGAGTCACAGGGGATTAGGGATTAATGTCCATCTGGGTGTAGTTACACTCTCTATAGTAAACAGGCCTTTGGGGATGTTACTCCCTGGAGTCCTTAAGCCACATATGTTCATCAACGGCCATATCTAAGAATGCATCAAAGCCCATGCACCTATACCAACTACCTGAGTTAATATTCCACCTCACTATTGTATAGCACAGGGAACTGTATTCAATCTCCTGTTATAGAACATGATGGAAGATAATATGAGAGAAAGAATGCATATATATGTACTCCTGGGTCACTATGATGTACAGCAGAATTTGGCACAACATTGTAAATTACTTAGGAAAAAAAAACAAACGTATTATTTCACATAGCTTCTGTTTGTCAGGAATCTGGGAGTAGGTTCTTTGTCTGTTTCTAACTGAGAGTCTCTCCTGAGGTTTCAGTCATGGGGTTGGCTAGGATCTTTCAAATGCTAACTAACCACTCCTGAGTATATATTCCTGAATAGGACAATTCAGATGTTAACTAAGCACCCTCAGAGTGTGAATAAAAACTTATTTATGGAGTTCCCATCTTGGCTCAGTGGTTAATGAATCTGACTAGGAACCATGAGGATGTGGGTTTGATCCCTGGCTCACTCAGTGGCTTAAGGATCAGGCATTGCTGTGAGCTGTAGTGTAGGTTGCAGATGCAGCTTGGATCCTGCATTGCTGTAGCTGTGGTGTAGGCTGGTGGCTACAGCTCCGTTTAGACCCCTAGCCTGGGAATCTCCATATGCCATGGGTGCAGCCTTAGAAAAGACAAACAAAAAACAAAAAACAATCTAATTTACAATGAGTTGTAAAAAAAATAAATAAAAATGTACCTTACCATAAGTATCATGAGAATATAGCAAAAAGTGTCAAAGGCAACATTTTCAGAACTCTTGAAATTGACTAAACTTTTTCAATAATCCAAGGAGTATTTACTCAATAAAAAACCACTGAATCTTGGTAAAGCAGAGTGAATATTGGAATTCCCATGTAGCTCAGTGGGTTAAGGATCTGGCATTGTCACCACAATGACTCCCTGCTGTGGTTCAAGTTTTGCCTCTGGCCCAGGAACTTCCACATGCTGTGAATGTAGCAAAAAAGAAAAAGTGAATATTGTAGAATTTTAACTTGTTCCATTCTCTCTCCCTGCGCCACAGATTTGGAGTAGCTTTGAAAACCAATATCTACACAGTCATGGTGACAACCATGAGCTTAGCAATCACTGGAGGAGGTAGAATAGGTTTGGAACCTACCAAAAGTACATCCCAAGATTATGATTATTTGACCTGTCTTGTAGTTCCCTGAAAACACCACTACCAGGGCATGCCTAACAGAGTTTACTCAGTACAAATAGCTTGTCCTACTTGCCTCAACATTGAAGGTATGACTCAATGTGCAGAGGGAACTATGGAGCAACTTGTTGGAGAATGTTCAATTTTAGGCATTTAAGGAAGTCTCTGTCTAATCATTTACTGACCAATAAGCTAACTGAGAAGATATTTCTGTTTCCACATGCAAAAAAGAGTAAAATCTCTACAGAATTAGTACAGAAAAGTTACTAAAACAACAACAAAAGAAACAGTATCAGTAGAGTAAAAATAACAAGTAACACAACTAAAAAAAAAAAATCAGGAGGGAAAAAGAATCCTATTTCCAGAATTGCTAAATTATATTAGTTAAGTTATACACTTTTCAACCAAAATTTCGGAAACATGAACTGAAAAATCAAAGTGTAGATCATATACAAGGAAATAAACAATAAACATTAAATAAAAATTTTCCCTGAAGAATCACAGAGATTGGATTTATTACAAAAAAAAGACTTTAAGAGTTCCCATCATGGCGCAGCAGAAATGAATCCAACTAGGAACCATGGGATTTCGAGTTCAATCCCTGGCGTCACTCAGTGGGTTAAGGATCTGGCATTGCCATGAGCTCTGGTGTAGGTCACCAACATGGCTCAGATCTGGCATTGCTGTGGCTGTGATGTAGGCCAGAGGCTACAGCTCCAATTAGACCCCTAGCCTGGGAACCTCCACATGCTGTGAGTGCAGTCCTAAAAAGACAAAAAGACAAAAAAAAAACACCAAACTTTAAGCTGGATATTTTGAATATATTTAAAGAAATAAAACATGTGTATTAGTTTGTACCAGGTGCCATGACAAAATACCACAGGGTTGGTTTCTTAAACAACACAAACAGACACACAAACATATACACACACATACAAACGAGAGTTCTGATGTCTCTCTTTTTTAATAAGGACACTGATCTTATCATATTAAAGCCCCACCATTATTATGTTTTCTAATTCTACTTCCTTAAAGGCCTTGACTCCAAACAAAATCACACTGAGGTTTAGGGCATCAACATATGACTTTGAGGGAAAACAGTTCAGTCTATAACACCATGTTTAGAGAATTAGAGGAAAATGGAATGGGAATAGAAAATATTTGCACCATAATAGAAATTATAAGACCTGAATAAAAATTCAGGTGTTGATAATTATAGCAAATATGATGAAAAATTCACTGGTTAGGGCTCATCCCTAGATTGGAGCTGGTAGAAGAAAGAATCGATTAATTTCAAAATAGGTCAATTGAGTTTATCTAATCTAAGTAATCAAAAGAAAAAAAAAGAAAGGGAGGAAAATAAACTAAGCTTCAGAGAACTGTGGGAAACCATCAAGCACACCAACATACATATAATGGGAGTTTCATAAGGGTGGAAAAAGAAACGGAAATAATGTTTTAAGAAACAATGCTCTGAAACTTCCCAAGTTTGAAAAACATTAGTATACACATTTAAGAAATGTAATGATGATTTTTATAAACACAAAGAAACTCATATGTAGCCATGTCAAAATCTGTTGAAAGCCAAAGGAAAAGAAAATATGAAAAACAACATGATGGAGGATAATGTGAGAAAAAGAATGTGTATATATGCAGGACTGGGTCACTTTGCTGTATAGTAGAAATTCATAGAACACTGTAAACCAACTATAATGGAAAAATAAAAATAATTTTAATAAGAAAAAAAGAAAAACAGCATAGAGAAATGATTCAGTACATATATTATGAAATGAATTGTGTACCTCTGAAATTTATATGTTGTTGGTCTAACCCTCAATGCGACTGATTTTTTTTGGAGGTAGGTCCTTTAAGGAGGTAATTACATTTAAATGAGATTATAAGGGTAAGACCCTAACACAACTGGTATCCTTTTAAGAAGAGAAAGAAACATCAGATTGTTCAACTACAGAAAAAAGACCATGTGAGGACATAATGAAAGATCTGAAAAAGCAGCCAAAAAGAAAGTCTTCAGGAGAAATCAATGCTGTTGATATCTTAATATTGAACTTCTAGATTCCAGAACTGTGCAAAAATAAATTTCTGTCGTTTAAGTCAAGAATGCACACAGATATGAATAACTAAACAAATAGATTACAAATAATGAGACAACAGAGATGGTTTTCCCATGTTGGATTGGGAAGTTATAGATAAGTAAGAAAAGGCTATGATAATCATGCAGTAAAGGATTATAGTGAGAGACATAACTATAAGCTTTGCTTTATATACACACAGATGGATACGTATGGAGATATTTGTAGATATATGCATGTACACAGTTTGGTATACAAATATGTATCTTACTCTGTTGGCTGAAAGGACTTACATGCAACAATCAATACCTCAGTAACAAGTACCCATAGTTCCCATATCTTATTTCTTATACTATTTTCCATTAAAAAGTACTATGAATTCTAGAAACTTAACTGACACTATCACACCACCACCAAGAGCTGATCAAAGTCAAAGTCAATAGGGATGATAGTTTGTACACTTGATATGGTATAATGAGAATGACAGTTCACCTCTTTCTTCTCAAAACTCCATAGCACTGTCTGATCATGAAAAAAACATCAGAAGAATCCCACTATCAGGACAGTCCACAAAGTATCTGATAAGTACACCACAAAACTGTCAAAGTCACAAAAAAATAAAATTCTGGGAGACTGTTATAGCCAAGAGAATGCTAAAGATATACAGCAACTAAATGTAATGTGGTATCTCTCATGTGATGCTAGAACAGAAAAAAAATAAAAATTAGCAATAAAATGATAATATGAATAAAGGTATATTTTACTCAAAAACAATTTATCAATATTTGTTCAATGAGACAAATACACCATACTAACTAGGATTTTTCAAGGAAAACTTTGTATGTGGCATAAAGGAATTCTTGGTACTACCTTTGCAATTTTTCTGTCAATTTATAACTTTTTTTTAAAGTTTTTTAGAAAAGCTCTTTTGTAGGCTAGAATTTTCCTTCACCAAAAGAAAAAATATCATATTCTGGCAAAATGTTCACTCTCTAAATCAAGATTTAGTATATAAAAGAGTTTTTCCTTTTGATAAGTTATTCATTAATATATAGGTAGGATATTTTTATTCACTCTGTTTAAATAGATAATTCACATCTTTTTATAATATCTCAAAGTAAAAAAATCCATTGGAAGTATAGCATAACCTCAAAATTTTTTATCTTTTTTGTCCTTATTTTAAATAGTGAAATATTCTAATTGTCCCATTACTATATTTTCTTCTAAAAGTTACTGTTCATTTGTATTATAGTGCATTGCTTATTTTGAATATTTACTTTAGAACTATCAAGTATGCATAATATATGGTCATTTATAATTTGTGACAATATTCAAAACTGCATTATAGCCTCTTAGGATCCAATTATATCATGACTGAGCATAATGGACACAATATATAAAGGCAGAAAACTAAATACAGAAAATTAATATTTTAATTCTTAGTTATCACCAATTATAGGCATACAATGTTCTCATTTAATATCAATTTATTGCTCTCAGCCTTTTTGTACAGAGACATTCCAATAACATTAATTTGGCAATGTCTCAATTGTAGAGAAAGAAAATGGTACTGTGCTAGAAGATAGCACACCATTTTCCAAGGACAAATGAAACTTGAATTCAGATGGAACCAAGGTTGATAAATCTATAGTATGCTTCATTAAAAACATAACAACTTTTCTGTAATTTTATTACAATGAGCATCTTCCAGGAATATATGATCTCTTATGGTAAAATGAGAAGCACAGTTTTCAAAATAATTCCTAAGGCATAATCAGAAAAGTAACATGAACATAAAATTAAATAACCTGCTAATTTTATATTATTTATAAATGGCTTTATAGCCTCTTTTTTTAATTAAAATATCAGGCTATGTTTAGCTCAGGGCTAATCTCAAATTCTCTTTAAAAATGTTAAACAAATTACAAATTATTCTTATTCTCCACAGTAGTTTTCATGACAAATATCTAGAATTATGATTTCATGCCATCAAGGTGAAGCAACATTCTATTCCTTTCATCTTATTGTGAATTACTAGTGTTTTCTGTAAGCTCAGGGTAAAGAATAATGTTTCATGAAGATTTTAATAAAAAGTTTTGGTATACGAAGAGAGCATGACTTGAAATGTTGAAAAATGTGTGATATGAAAACTGTGTGGTATTTCAGTATTCCAAGTATTTATTCAAGCACAGTACATGGTATACATATTCAATTACAAGACATTTTTGAAGTTTGCAAGTTTGTGGCAAGTGTGTGAATAATCTATCTGCCTATCTATCTCTCTATCTATCATCTATTTATCTTTCTCTCCTTTATTGTCCACCAATCTCTCAGGGATCTACAATTTAGAAGATGAAAAAGGATATTCTAGGCAAAATATATATGGTGAAGTATTTTCAATAATACCTAACTTTCTTTTTCTTAAAAGTTATGCATACATAAATATATTACCTTAGGCTAACAACAGCTCTCCAATATTTTGATTGTTCACACAATAAATAAAATGAACTTTCAAAATGTGTGTGTATTTTATATCGCATTTACATACTATACTACTGATACATTAAGTATATTTTTAAAACAAATAAAATATGATAAAAATAGTTTAAATTTATATATTTTTTCTCATACATAAATGAAAAATTGTACATTTCCCATAGAATAAACGGCTTCTGTATGAAACCAGTTTCTCATCATATTCCTGGTAATAGAATTCTCCATTTCCCAGCTTCACTGATACCCTAATCTCTTTCATACTTTAGGACACCCCATGTACACTCTGATCTTAAATTTTTATTGAAAGTTATAGAAAGCACACAATTTAGGATGATCTAAAACATAGGTTTTTGGAGTTCCTGTTGAAGCTCAGCAGTAACGAACCCAAGTAGTACCCAGGACAAATGTAGGTTTTACCCCTGGTCCTGCTCAGAGGGTTAAGGATCAGGTGTTGCTATGAGCTGTGATGTAGGTCACGGACGGGGCTCAGATCCAGGGTTGTGGTGTTGTGGACTTGCAGCTGCAGCTCCTATTCCACCCCTAGGCTGGGAACTTCCATATTCCACATATGCAGGCCTAAAAAAAAGAAAGAAAGGAAATGAAAACATAGGTTTTTCACATTTACATTTAAAATGTTTTTGAATTGCAATTTAAAATAATGCTTAAAACAGCAATGAAATACAATGTTTATATAACAAATCAGTTTAATCAGTGCTAAATGCTGTGCTAAACATATTCTTATATTCTTCTCAACATCTATCTGAAATATTCAAAGCTAAATGGTTAGGAACTGGTTAATCCTGAATTAAATCAGAGTAGTTTTCTTATTTAGGGAGAAAAAAACCAAAATGGTAACAAAAATGGCTAGCACCAATCTGGAACTTTTTGTTTTACAGTCTTTTGGAAAGGTATTCTGTACAGATATTTTGGACAGTATCTGTGACTTATCTGAAAGGTGTGGGAAGAGGGTACTTTGAATATTTGATCATGTTATTGTTTCTATTCAACTAGTTAAAAAGATAGGGCCAAAATTAAGAAAACATTGTGGCAATTTCTGACTTGCAATCTTAAAATGTTAGATATTAAAGAAGAGCAAAGATTTGTTTTCTCCTTTTAATCAGCTCATGAGGGGCATGATGGCCAGGGAAAAAATTCAGGGTTAAATGTTATGGCTCCAAAATCTACATTTTCTAGTTTCAAATAGTTTGTCCTGCCTCGGTTACTCTTGCCTCTGTGGATTATGTTCTCTCTGTGTCTCAAAGTCACTAATGTATTATTAAAGAATGCCATGGCTATAAGTGTTAGCAGACATAGTCTAAAAAATAGTTTATTGTATTACATCCTGAGTAACACCGTGTTGTTTGGTGCCGAGGAAGCCAAGGGCTTTTGATCTCTTGGCTCTAGACTGACACTCAATCTATTACATTACACCATACATTTCAAGATATTGTTTTTTATCTGTTTATTTAATCTTATTTTTTTCATCTTCGTATTCAGGTGATTCTCAAGAATTCAAGACATCAGTGTTTGTCTACAGAGAAACTTAAAAGAGAACTCTCTCTCTCAGGATAATACACACGTGGCAAAGTTGCTGCCAAAATTAGTTTATTATTAGTCACATAAACTTAAGGAAAACTCAAATTTTAATCTTTAAAGAACACTCTTGGAGGTATTTCAGAAGAGGGTATGTATAGATAGATAACAAATAGGTAAAAAATACCCATCCAGTATCTAAAGAATAACCAATAGAATAACCTATCATTTACCAAAAAAGGATATCAGAATAGTTCAGCTGGTCTTTCAGCACTTATTTAAATCATCAAAAAGAGCCTCTTTTTTTACACAATCTACCTTTTAAAAATCACGTATTTTGTTTGAAATGCTATGCTTCAAAATAAAATTTGCTTTAGAAAGTTTAAATAAGAAAACTAAAGTGGATATGTATAATTCAGCCAATTATACTATTTTTAATCACTCATTGTATATACATCCAAAATCAAGCAGAGAAATGACTTTAAAGCACAACACACTATGTTTATACTCCTGGTTAATCTCTATAATGAGTGTATTTTCACAAACAAAATATGACAAACTATTCTACTTTCCTTGCTTCTTCTTTCTCCCCTTCCTTTTTCTTCTTTCTTTTACTTAAAAAAAAATCCTCTCAGCTAATTGTTTTCACTCCTCAGAACATTGCAACACAGAGATAAACATATTTAAAGTTTTATTTTCAAGGATTTGTTATTTCATTGAGCCTTCCCTGTAGGTAAAGCTTGGTCCTGTGGTATTTTCCTACATTGCTGGTGTCCTAGGATCACTCACAGAAATGGGAATGCAGACCCTGGTTAGAACCTTGGGTCCAGAACAGGAAATCCTTCTTACTCTCCTGGACCTTTCCTAAACAACTGTCGCTATCCTGAGAAAGCATGCTATCACAGGTTGTTACATAATTAACCAATAGGCAATGAGGTTTCTATCTTACCTAAAGTGATTTCTAGCCTTTATTTTTCTGGAATTGAAAATCCCTTTGTAACAGAGCTTTCACTGAGTTATACTCAGTGAATGCAATGAGGGAGTATTCACCAGCTCTTTATATATAACTACTAAGCAGAAAAGGACTGAATGCACAGTTCCTGAGACAAAAAGTTAACAAAAAAACTATGATATTAGTGCATGTGTAGACAAGGAAAAGTATCTTTAAATGTTTGTTCAAAATTGCCAACGCACTACTTTTCTTTCAACCTCTTAGACTGCCAGGCAAGCATCTCAAAGAGTTAACTAATATATTCATTGATTCAAATATTAGGTCAATGACAAAAGATAGCAATATTTAAATTAATTCATGCTCAATATCAAATGAATGGTAGATATATTGATTTGTTAAGTCACTAGAAAATGGCATATAATATATACTTAAGAATGACATGGATACACTTAGAAATATTAATCTGGATACAAACTATAATCTGGTAGAAAAAAAAACAATAAAATATTATGAAGACAGGGGTAAGTGCTGATTTCTATTATCTTTCTATATTAAAAAAATACTGTATAGTGTGTAGCATTTTTATGCTAATTTTCAGACAGTAACTTATTTTCTCACCTGTCTTCTTGCTATGTTTTTAACAGGATAATTTCTTATAGAATGCAAATGTATGTGAAAGCCCTATTCCAAGCTTTACTTAGAAAATAACCAGAAACATTTTCAGTTTATATTCCAACTATAATGGCCTTAAGCTTTTGACAACTCAGTCAATTTTTTGAACTTCAGACTGGATTTATTTTAGTGTCATTCCACTCACATATCTATGTGATTGTTATTGTTATTTTGGCTAAAGGAGCTATGTAGGAGGAATTCCTAATGTTTGTCCACTTCTGAAATGACATGCCAATGTTGATGTTGAATGGTCTCATATTTTTGTACACTGCCAGCTTATCAGAGTCAGTCTTTTAATATGTTTAAGTTTCATATAAAATAAGTATTACTGTAAAAAATCAATTTACATATTTATCAAATTTGTAACGAATTCATTAGAAGATTGGTGAAATATACATACAGTCTATGGAATACATATCATTTGAAAAGTATGATAGTGGGTGAAAAGATCTTATTTAAATAGGATATAAGAAAAAATTCTGTAGGAATAAGACTTATAGAAACAAAGAAGTGATTTGAGAAAAGCCTCAGATTAAAATCAAGCTTGACCAGAAAGATGTGGAGGTTAAATGAAATACATAAGAATAACTATGATTCAGGCATAACATATTGTTATAGGAATAAGTTATAAAAGAAAGAATAATTTAGATAACAAAATCAACAGTAGTATATTTTAATGTGCCACTAATTACTGATTTTTAGATACACTTATTTTAAAGAGAATTTATAATTTAAAGACACTGGAACTAAAATAGAATAATTACTTTGAAAGAAAAATATATATATATATATTTTTTGCTTTTAGAGCTGCATCCATGGCATATGGAGGTTCTCAGGCTAGGGGTCAAACTGGAGCTGTCAGCCTACACCACAGCCACAGCAAAGGGAGATTTGAGCTCGTCTGTGACCTACACCATAGCTCACAGCAACGCTGGACCCTTAACCCACTGAGGGAGGCCAGGGATTGAACCTGTGTCCTCATGGATGCTAGTTGGTTTTGTTAACTGCTGAGCCACGATGGGAACTCCAAAAAAAATATAATGTTTAAACAAATTTTTTGAAAATTATAATCTGGATTATTTGGGGGCAATTGTGCCATATCTGGTAATATGATGTGGATCTGATTTATAACTCCATTTAGGATAAAAAAAATCTGATGCACATGAAATTATTGAAATGACTAATACAAATATATCACTGTGTAGCAAAACCTTTTCCTAACTGTGGAATATATAACAAGTACTGAAAAACCTTGCTTTTCTATATGAAGCTTATTTTTTTATATCAGCTTTACTTATAATTTTCAAGCATCCAAGATGTCCATCAGTAGACGAATGTGTAAAGGGTAGTACCTCCAAACAATAGAATGTTATTCAACAGTAAAAAGAAATGAGCTCTCAAGCCAAGGAAAGACATGGAGATGAACCTTAAATGCATATTAATATGTGAAGGAAGCCAATCTTAAAAGGCTACATACTATGAGATTTCGGTATTTGGCAGGAGTTGGGGAGAAAGGGGAATGAATAGGCAGCACACAGAGGATTTTTAGGGCAGTGAAAATATTCTCTATGATACTATAATTATGAATATATGTTATTATACATTTGTCCAAATGCCTTAAAATGTACAATACCAAGAGTGAAATCTAATGTAAAGTATGGACTTTGGGTGATAATTATGTATCAATAAATTTCATTGATTTTTAACAAATGTACCACTCCAGTAGGGGAAATTATTAGCAGAAAAGTCTATGCATATGGGGTGGGGGGCAGTATGCTGGCAATCTCTGTGTCTTCTCTGCAATTTTGCTGTGACTCTAAACTGCTCTAAAAAATGAAAAGGCTCAATTAAAAAATGCATGGAGAAACTCACATTGGGATTTACTTCCTTTGGTAGTTGCTGAAAAGACTTTAGAGTAAATGAAAATTGAAGAGACTTTTGCAGCATTTAGGGTTTTATCTAACAGAGATGAGTGTGCAAAATCTTTCCTAGAGAACTTACCAAGTGTCAAGGTGTTAAAGGCAGAGTGTTCCTGACTGCAGAGTTCCCACAACTCCTTGTAACTCAATACTGTTGAGGATGGAAGGGGCTTGGTAAATTGGACTGTGAATCATTGACAGCTCTGGATGATATTTGTTATTGTTTTGTTTTAAAATTTCACATGGAAAAATGTGGGTCTGGGACCAATCATTTATAGAAGAAAAAAATCAAATGGGAAAGAGGGACATGGAGAAAGTATGAAAATCTTTGATGATAAGTAGAGAAAAATACTGTACCATGAAGATATTTAGGATGACATTTCCTCTAATCTATTGTGAGACAGAGGTAGAATGACAGGGATCTCCTTCCATCACTGAAAACAAGCACATGGCAAAGACCTAGGGACTGAGGACTCTGGCCCCAAAGATACCTTCTCCTTCTGTTCACCCACAATGACTACTATGAGCATGGGAAAAACAGAGTAGCCTTGTAATATCCTTACTGCCCACGTGCCTTTGGCATTAATGAATAAACTGTAACTCCTTCCCTCATAATTTTTTCCTAGGAAATTTTTCAGTGATGAAAGAATAGATATTTTTAGATTTTCTGAACCATGGTAGGATTGACATAATCTTAAAAATACCAGCCTCAATCCTAATAGTAATGACCTCTTTGCCATACTTTTCCTAAAGAAGTTTGCAAAGAAATACTCCAAGCATATAAAATGTTTTAGCAAATGTTTATCATAGCATGGTCTCGATGAACACAATGGATTAACATGAACAATTTCAGAAACAAGTCAAATGGCTCTTAGTTTCTCTTAGGATAAATGAGTTGCCCTAGAGAGTGAAGATACTTGCTTGAATTATTTTAAGGTCTTTGAATAAGCCACGATTTTTATTTTTCAGGAACATTGCCCATTATCTTTGTTTTTAAGCCAATGAAGGCGCAATTCTCTAATATGATTGGTGTGTACATTTTCGTTTTCAATTCCATTAATTCTAATTTACAACTGCTAATAATGCATGATCTTTCAGAAATGGAGGCAAATATTTTCCTAAAGTGGATCATGAAATATTTGCCTTTTATCAGAATGTAGTTAATTTACCTGCTGAATATAACAGCATTCAGCTAGAGAAAAATATAAAAGTGAAAAATCAGAGAGTTTTTGTGGAAAAAAAAATAACCAGGAACTTTTTTCCTATTTTACATACCAAATTTGGTGATATATGAAACTGTCACTTAAAGCAAAGAAGTATCACTGCCCTTTCACTCTTTCTGCCGCATTTAATGGACGGACGTGGCAAGAATGTGTATCTCTTTTCTATCATAGGCTTATTTTTATAATTCTTCTTTTTTTCCCCTCAGAATTTGCTATATCAAATGTTTTATTTCATTATATCTATAATGAATTATAACATATATACAAAAATTGTACAATTCGAGGAGTACATCTCGATGAATTCTCAGCAAGTGATGACAATGTGTGAACTGCAGAACTTCCCTGGTCCCTAGAGATCTCCCCATGTCCCTTCTCATTACCACTGTATGTTGCAAACTGTACATTGATTCCAATCACATCAATTAGTTTTGCATGCTAATGAAGTTTTTGTAATTGAGAACTTACAGTCTATAGCATCCTCGGTTCATTTTCTTTTCTCAAAAATTTATTTGTGAGATTCACCCATATGTCTGTATGTGATTATAGCCCATGCAGTTTCATTGCTGTTTTGGATTCATTGTGTCAGCACACCCCAATTTTTCTATCCATTTCATGTAGATGGACTTTTAGCTATTTTCATCTGAGGACAATTTTGTATAAAACTGCTATGAACATCCTTGTTTGTGATTCTTTTAAACATGTGTTTGTACTTCTCTTGAGAATTTCAGGAAGAGGAGAGCTGGGTCCTAGATTATGAATAGTTCAGCTTTAGTGGAAACTGGTGAACAGTTTTCAAAAGAGATTGTCACAATTTACATCCTCACTAGTTGAGTATTCTGGTGGCTTCACTTTCATGGTTAACACTTGGTATCATATTCCTTTTTTATTTAAATCATTTTGACGTCTGTGGAGCTGTTTTTCATTGTGTTTTGAATTTGCATTTCCATAATTTATAAAGTTCAGTAACTTTTCATATGGTTCTCATTCATTTTAAATTTTCTTTTGAGACATGCCTCAAGATTTGTGCCCATTTTTCCACAGGTTTTTCTGACTTTTTCTCATTGATTTGTAATTGTGTTTTTATTATTTGGATGCAAGTGTTTCGATATCTGTGCTCCAGTATCTTCTCCACTATGAGTTATTTATTTATTTTCCTAAATGATAGATACCTTTGATAAAAAGTAAGTCTTCATCTTAATACAATCTAAAGATTAAAAGTGAAATAATTTTCATCCCATTTTATAATGGGATGTGTGTTTTTCTCCAAGGCAATGGAAATGCTCTCCAATGGACTGTATATACTCTTCTACAATCTTTATTGTTTTACTTTAGGTTTACAAAAAAAAAATCTTCTAGGACTGATTACTTTGTATAGCCCGAGGAAATGTACATTTTGGATACCTAAATGATTGATTAAAAGTAAAATAGGTTTGGAGTTCCTGTGGTGGTGCAGAGGAAAAGAATCCTTTTTTTGCTATTTCTTGGGCCGCTCCTGCTGCATATGGAGGTTCCCAGGCCAGTGGTCGTATCCGAGCTGTAGCCGCCAGTCTATGCCAGAGCCACAGCAACGCAGGATCCGAGCCGTGTCTGCAACCTACACCACAGCTCCCGACAACAGTGCATCATTAACCCACTGAACAAGGGCAGGGACCGAACCCGCAACTTCATGGTTTCTAGTCGGATTCATTAACCACTGTGCCACGACGGGAACTCAGAAAAGAATCTTACTAGGAACCATGAGGTTGCAGGTTCCACTCCTGGCCTCGTTCAGTGGGTTGAGGATCTGGTGTTGCCATGAGCTGTGGTGTAGGTCACAGATGCGGCTTGGATCTGGCATTGCTGTGGCTGTGGTATAGGCAGGCAGCTGTAGCTCCAATTAGACCCCTAGCCTGGGAACCTCCATATGCTGCGGGTGTGGCCCTAAAGAGAGAGGAAAAAAAAAGGTTCTTATATTCCAGAGTGTTTTCTGCTAAGCAAGTTGATCTTAAGTGTTCTCATCACACATAAAAAATCACAACTATGTAAAGTAATGAATATGTTAATTAGCTTGATTTTGATAATAATTTCATGATGTATAACTATGTAAAAACATTGCATTGGACTCAAACATACAATTTTTGTCAGTTTACCTCAATAAAGCTGGTGTAGGGGAGGAAAAGACAGTCTGTTACCATTTCAAATTTAACTTTGCTCTGTGTCTTAGTCAGTTTAGGCTGCTAACAAATTATCAAAGATAGGATAGCTTATAAACAGTAGAAATTTATTTCTCACAGCTCTGGACTCTAGAACTTTGAGTTCAAAGTGCCAGCATGATGGGGCTCTTGTGGGAACATCTGACTGATTCAGTCCGAGGAGTGTCTTTTCCTTGTGTCTTCATGTGGCAAAAGAATGAGGCAGCCCTGTGGGGTCTCTTTTATTAGGACACTAATCCCATTCATGAAGGCTTCACCATTATGATTTATATTGCCTCTGAATGTCCTCATCTCTATAACCAAAACATTGGAAGTTGGGGTTTCAACATCCAAATTTCTAGGAGACACAAACATATAGCCCATTGCATATTTATTCTGTTTCCTTAAATATACTGAATGGGATTCTGACTCTATGTTTTCTACTTATTTATGACCATTGTATTTAACACATATTTCACCATTTATTGAAGTTGATTCCCATGATAACTGGAATAAGACTTCATGCAAAATAAAATTTGGGTTAATGATTACAATTGATAGAAGAACATAGAAATGTTCACTTCATCTCAGTATTGGGAAGTCCCTAAAATAAAGAAAAAGGTCATAAAATTTAAATTAAACAAAATACTATAAAATGAGGAATTATAAAAATTGTCATAAAAATAATATAAAAATTTAAAAGACAATAATCCTTCATAAGAACATAGATAAAATATATCAGAGTTCCCACTGTGGCTCAGTGAAAATGAATCTGACTAGCATCCATGAGGATGCAGGTTCAATCCCTGGCCTTGCTCAGTGGGTTAAGGATCTGGTGTTGCTGGGAGCTGTGGTATAGGTTGCAGATGTGGCTTGGATCCTGCATTGCTGTGGCTGTGGTGTAGGCCAGCAGCTACAGCTGTGATTCAACCCCTAGCCTGGGAATGTCCATATGCCACAGGTGAAACCCTAAAAAGACTATATATGTGTGTGTGTATGTGCGTGTGTATATATATATATAATATTTTTGAGAAAAATGTTGACCAGTCTCATGAGTATACCATTTTTATCTGGAAATTTTTGATATGCATTAATATAAAAATAATTATATGACTATTATCATGGTCATCACAATAACAACAATATATTGAATAACACTTTTAAAACATTTACTGTAAGACAGATACTAGAATATCTTCCAATTTATAGCCAAATTAAAAAAACTAGTCTTGAGAAAATTTACTTATAAACCTAAACAATACAATTAAATAAATGTGAAGAAATGTATATCTGCAAATATTTGGGTATTTATAAATACATAAAACACATTATTTTCTATGTGTATCCAAATGTACATATGTAGACAGATATAGTATGAATATAAAAGTAATGCATGCACATATGTGTGTATAGAAAGAAAGAAAGGAAGGAAGGATGAGAATAAAAAAAGAAGGCAAAGGAAAATAAAAGGAATGAGGAAAGACAGAACTGTATGTAGACACATTTAGAGATATATTTTATATATAAAGATATTTTAATTGCTATTAAACTAAAGATTTAATTGGGGCATCTTTATTATTTGTTTATATTTTAATGTATTTCTCAATGAATAAATATTTTCAATCAGAAATTAGTATTTTTGAAAGTATATGATACATTTTATAACATAAGGAAATGTCCATGGACTATTAAGAATAAAATGATTTGAATCCCCAATTCATTATAAATGGTAAAATAGAAATATATTTTACATACTTTAAAATGTATTTTACATACTTTTGCATACTTTAAACTCATTATTCTGGTGTGTAAAAATTCTTATAATTATGAGAGCCTCATATATTCTGGTTTCTACTCTGAATGGTTCCCAGGATACTTTTGTTTCAGACAGACCACTGAAGAGATTAAAGGCTTAGAAAATACAGTTCAAACTGTAAAGAGCTCTAACTGGGTCTGTGTGTTCCTAATCTAGAACTTTTTATTTGGGAAGTGTTGGAGGTGAAAAATGTAAGGAAATCTTAACAGAGGAACTGGACTGAGCCAATCTTTTTTGAATCATAAATTGTTGCACTCACATGGTTTATTAGCCAAAAAAAATGATAGTTTAAACTGATTTTATCTTTTATCTTCTCTGGGACCAGGTTGTTAACCATCCAAACTCTCCCTAAAGACAGTCTAACTCTACACTTGTAAACTCCATGGAATTTTAGAAGATGAATAATGTAGAGAGGGTGAAATTCACTTATTCTTAATCTTGTTACTCTCATAGTCACGCTTCTATCACGCTTCTATTTATGCTTAAGGTCAACATCAGGAGAGAGAAACATAGATGTCCGTAAGACTCAGTCTGAATTATCTCTAATACACGGTGATAAAGACAGAATGAATGAGTCTATACTTCACTTTCTTCCTGTAAAATAAGTTCCCTGGTGAGGAAAAACATCGCAATGAATAAGACATTCTTTTAGTACACGAAGAGGAATGTTGGCAAAAGAGCTGAAAGAAAGAAAGATAAATAAATATATGCAGAGCAATTATGCTTTTCAGTGAAAATACATCACTGTCCTTTCTGTATGAAGGAATGCAGTGTCATCAGTCTGCCTCCAGGAGGCTGGCTGGTTCTCTCTCTTGATGCTCTGTTCAGGAATCAGTCTCTGCTATGGCTGGACAGACCAGATATTGCTGACACCATGCATTCATTACCTGCACATCTGCCCTCACAGCCACCTCATACATGTGGCCTTCAGGCAAAAACAGGAAATGGCTGGGGAAAGAAGCTACTTTATATCTATAGAGTAGGTCATTTGTAGGTCCTAATGGTAGAGAACATTTGCTGAAATAAATGCCATAATGAGATGCCCACAAGACAAAAACACCCTCTTACTCCCTCACTTATTCTGAGAGGTTCATCCACAAACTATATTCCTAAGCTTCTGCATTACCAATTTTCTTATCTTGTCCTTTCTAGTGCCCTGATTATTCAACCAAATGTCTAGTGACTGCCAGAAATAACTACTGCCTTCCCTCCCTAAGGCAAAGTGAATAATCAAATACACCACTCATAACTATGCCCCGTGAGCTTATTCCTCTGTTCACTGTCCTTCAGGGAATCACTTGTATGGAATTCTAATGCTATAGCTTTCTGATTTGGGGTGATATTTGCACATGTGTAGAATCACTAAACTAGCCGTATGTTTTTTTCTATTTTTTCAATGCACTGACAATAGAGAACTCCCACTAGGCCATGAATGGAGGGTTAAATGAGAGATATCAACACAGCAATGCTCAATGACATGGGAGTCTAACTCGTTGCTCTTTCTGCTCACTTTGCCTTCAGAACCTGCTGAAGCTTTATGTCATACATGCTGAGTTTACTTAAGGATGGATTTTTCCTGTGATCACCCAATTCAATAGCTTGGTCTATCAAATAATATCCAAATAATAATGAAGAGCTCAGACCTCATGTTTTCCCATATAATGCCTCAGATGTATATAGTGAGACAGAAAACATCTTCGGTTTGTTTTTCCCCCCAAATATAAATAGTTAACTGCAGAAATAGTCACTTATTTATCCAAAATCTTCAGCATCTCTACCATGACTTGCCTACTATAGCCTTTTAGAACTTTATACTTTCATGCTACTTAAATCTGTTGGAGAACTTTTTCTCCCACTTGGCCCTTTTTGAAAAAATCAGCCTTACGGGTAACATGGAAAACAAAACAAATATAGAAAACTTTGGAATTTTTCCAAATGTGATATATTTCTCCAGAATTCAGAGACCCATTCAGATTTGTGCATTTTTAGTGATAGGACAGCATTTATACTTCACCTTGAAGCCTCAAGACATTTCAGTCCTAAAACATCATCCAGGTGGTGGATTCCTTAAATTCTCATGTTTATTCTATCTACTGGCATGGAAGAGTCTTTCCAAAACATCTAGAGTATTGTATCTAAATGCTTCTGGTTCATATAGTCCAACAAGATGATATCATTAATATAATACAGTAGTATGATATGTACAATAGCATAATCAACACTCCTGCAGACAATATGATTTCAGAGGGTTCAAAAGTTGGTTTATCCTTGATATCAAAAGGATTACTGCTCTACCTGTTAGGTTAAGTCAAATGTTTGTTTATTATCTTTGCTAACAGACATAGAGAAAAAACAATGCCCTAGGATTGTATATAAGTATCAAAGTCGATTTGATTTGCTTCAGAAGAAAATCACACGTAGAACAATATTTACAATTATAGACAGCAGTGATTTGGTTTATAACATTCTATTCTCATTCCCCAGAATTTATTAAATATGCTAGTTAAATTGTGATGTGAGAGTAATATTCAACCTTGCATTTTCCAAGTATCTGATAAAGTGCAAACTCTGTAATTCCTTTAAAGGTGTGATGTTTTTGGTTTACAGTTTTGTTAGGGATTTGGTCTGCTATTTTTCCTTCCTATCATGACAGCTATAACTCCCTGGGTTAAAAAAAAAATACAAGGTTTCTGCCATAATGTCATTTTTTTTTAAACTATAGATACAAAAATTGAAGAAATGAACAATCTTGATATCAAAGATTTGCTAGGTAAACTATTATTTGGGAAAAAAGACTGTCAATTTATTTATATAGGCTCCTCTTCTGACTCATTGGGTGCAACTGTGTTGGTCCAGCTAACTGTAAGCAATAAGAGTAAATAGAAGGAACAAGTTTTACATATAAATGGCAGAGAGACCCACATCTGAGTTTGTTCTTCTCCTTTTTCTGCAAGACCTCGAGGTGTGACAATCTGCCCCTGTTTGGGGAGAGCTGATTTGCAAAACTGTGCCTTGGCATTTTCCAGGTCTTATAACACCGTCCTGATCTCTCAGGAATGTGGGTGACCCTTACCAGGATGAGTCCTGGTGTAATTACTGAAAGAATCATCTTTAATCTTCCAGCTGGGGGATGGAGGTATAATGGGGGGTGGTAGAATAGGAGTTTAAGTGATCTAGAAGAGATAAATATTGTCAAAAATTATAACTAAGAAATTATAACTAATGACAACAACAACAAATTTAGGAAACTTCAAAGCAAGTAACCAGAGATGAAAAAGTCTTTAAAGCCATTAAGACCCTATCTTATTTGGGGGGAGCAGGAAATTTTTGCTATCATAAAAAATAATATGGAAACATGTACCCACAGGAAAAACATCTTAAAATTGTCATCCAAGACTCCGCCAACAATAACCTTGACATTGATTGATTGTTGGCCACTACTTCTCTCCATAAAATAAAAGCATTTGTCCCTGAACATTTACTAACACTTAAGATACTTAAACTCAATAACTTCATGAATGCAATTAATTTCAACCCATATTTTACTAATGATATGTGTAAGAGTCTGGGGAAGAAGATGCATGGGGCATGTAGTGTTTTAAGTTTCAGAGTCAGTTTGCCAGTCCTGGAATTTTCAGATTTCCATGTTTTAGGTCTCCTAGTGATCCGTGGACTTCCCAAATTTGTGAAACACAAAACTATTGATTAACTATCCAATTCAGCTGTTATTAAATCTATACCCAGTATTCCACTGTGTGTGTGTATATGTGTTTTTATAGATAACTATATATAAATATATCTGTATATCTATATGTATATATCTTTATGCAAGATTGCTTTATGTACAAATTAAGGTAAAGTCATCTCAAACACACATTTATTTGTTTATCCTTTATAAGTATCTACAGGTCACAATTCAAATTCTGGTGCAACCACTCTATTTTATTTTTCTCAAGCCTCTCTGGTAAATCTGTATTCCTCCTTGTCGCACTTTGTTGTATACTTTTTAATTTTATTCCCATATTCACCTTCTCAGTGTATTCCCAATAGTTCCATGAGAACTGCATCTCATGCATACTGGGGCCACATTCCTATGGATCTGAAAAAATAAACAGAAATAAATATAAGAAAAAAAATCTGTGAGAATGAAACTCCGTTTGTCAAGGATTATTTTGCAACATTTTTGAGTGTAATTATTTTTTAATTAATTAGGATTAAATTTTAAATGTTTAATATTCATTGCAAATACAGAGTGCAAACAAGATAGAGTAATGAAATAATTGAATATGTGAATACACTATTTAGCTGAGGATCTTCAGGATTGGATTTAGATATGGAAAAGAGCTAACTTCAGACTAGAATGAGGTATAAACTGAAGACTGTTTTGATTTTTTTCAAAAACATTTACCCTAGTATGAGAATTAACAACTAAATCTGGAAAAGGAAAGGTGGGGCACTAATCTCTTAAAATAGTGGGGCATAGCCCCAGACAGAACTCACATTCTCTGTAAAAGAATATCAGATTGGGTTGCAGTGGTTCCAGTCAGTTTTTTAATTGATATGATCCTCAAGTAAGTTTTTCTAGCTCTAATTAAGTAGAGAATTATTAATTAAAATGAAATACTACTCTTTGAGACTAGACTTGATAAGGGTGGATCTACCATCCATATCTATTCAAACATATCATAATTTTAAATCCCATAGCAAAATAATAATCTTCAGTTTTCACTGACCAAATCATCACTACACCTAAATAGTTGCCTCAAATATTTTTTTTGTGGGAAATCTATGTTAAAAAACATATCAAACACCAAAAAAATGTTTATTTTACTTTAGATTCAGTATTATCAGACTAACAAGATGATAGTATATCAGATATAGCATGATTTTTGGTGACACATTTTCCATGTTAATTTGTATTTCATTATCTTTTCTGCAACAAAATAATTATAGTGCATGCACAGCTCCATTAGGGTGATTCCCTAAGGAGCATAAATTTATTTTAACATTTTCATGTCTTGATGCATCTAGTTTAACATGCTTACTCTGAAATTACAAGTATTTTTAACTTCAACATAATTTACTTCAGATCAATAAACATAATCAAATTCCTTATTTAGAATTCTATTAAAAAGGGATTTTATCTTTATAATTCTGGACTGTAATCAACCTTTTCTTGAGTATTTAAATTATAAAATTAAAATTTTAAGGGAGATGGGATTAAGATGGTGGAAGAAAGCCTAGAGCTCAACTTCTCTCCTAAAAACAAGAAAATTTACAACCTAATACTGAGCAATCTTCAACCAAATGGACCAGAAACCCTAAAAAAGATATCCTACTCCAGAAGACAAAGAGGAGGCCACATTAAGAGGTAGGAGGGGCGATTATGTGATATAAGCAACCCCATAGCTCCCAGGTGGGAAGCCCCACAGACTGGGAAGTAACTGTTTCACAGAGACTCACCTACAGGAGTGAGAGTTCTGAGCCCCACATCAAACTCCCACATGTGGGGATCTGGCACTGGGAGAAAGAGCCCCAAGAGCAATTGGCATTGAAGGTCAGTGGGGCTTGTATGCAGGAGCTCCATAGGACTGGGGGAGACAGAGACCCCATGCTTAAAAGGCACACACAGACTTTCATGTGCACTGGGTGCCAGGGCAAAGCAAAGTCTCTAAAGGAATCTGGGTCAAACCTGATTGCAGTTCTTGGAGGTCCTCCTGGGAAAACAGGGGGTGAATTTGGCTTGTTGTGGAGGAAGGGCATTGGAAGAAAAGCTCTTTGGAATATTCATCAGCATGCCTTTCTCTGAAGGTGGCCATTTAGGGAAAATCTGGCTCCACCATCAGCATTGAGGACCCCCAGGCCAAACAACAATCCAGGAGGGATCACAGTCCTACCCCTCCGTAAACAGGCTAACTAAAACCCCCAGGCACACAGGTGCCTCTAATCTCACCCAGAGACAAAACCCCAACCACCAGAGGGATTAGAATCGGCTCTACATACCAGTGGACAGGCACCAGTCCCTCACATCAGGAAATCTACAGCAAGCCCCACCATACCAACTTCAGCCACAAGGGGAGCAGACACCAGAAGTAAGGGAGGCTACAACTCTATTATCTGTAAAAAGGTCACCACACCAAAAACCTATAAAAATGAGATGACAGAGAACTATAACTCAGATGAGGGAGAATGGAAAAAAAAAAACAGAAAATCAGCTAAGTGATCAGGAGATTTTCAGCCTCCAGGAAAAAGACTTTAGACTGTTGATGCTGAAGATGATGCACGACATTGGAAATAAATTGGAGGCAAAGATGGATAATTTACAGGAAACACTGAGCAAAGAGATACAAGATATAAAACTTAATCAAGAAGAGATGCAAAATACAGTAACTGAAATAAAAATTTCATTAGAAGCAGCTAACAGCAGAATACAGGAGGCTGAAGAACAAATAAGCGATGTAGAGGACAGATTAGTAGAAATCACGGATGTGGAACAGAAATGAGAAAAAAAGATTGAAAAAAAATGAAGAGAGTCTCAGAGAACTCTGGGACAACATTAAACGCACCAACATCCATATTATAGGGGTGTCAGAAGGAGAAGAGAGAGAGAAGGGGACAGAAAAAATATTCCGAGAGATAATAGCCTAAAACTTCCCTAACATGGGAAAGGAACCACTCACTCAAATCCAGGAAGCACAACGAGTACCATATTAAATAAACCCAAGGAGAAACATCCTGAGACACATATTAATCAAACTGACCAAGATTAAAGACAAAGAGAAAATATTGAAAGCGGTTAGGGAAAAGAAACAAATTACATACAGGGGAACCCTGATAAGGTTATTGGCAGATGATTTAGCAGAAAATCTGTAGGCCAGAAGGAAGTGGCATGATAAACTTAATGTGATGAAAGGAAAAAACCTCTGCCAAAGATTACTTTACCCATCAAGGCTCTCATTCAGATTTGAAGGGGAAATCAAAAGCTTCACAGATATGTAAAATCTAAGAGAATTCAGCAACACTAAACCAGATCTAGAGGAGTGGATCAAGAAGATGTGGCACATATACACAATGGAATATTACTCAGCTATTTAAAGGAATGAAATACTGGCATTTTTAGCAACATGGATGGACCTCGAAATTATCATGCTAAGTGAAGTCAGGCATACAATGAGACACCAACATCAAATGATTTCACTAACATGTGGAAACTGAAAAAAAGGACAGAATGAACTTCTTTGCACACAGACTTTGAGAAACTTATGGTTTCCAAAGGATACAGGTTGGGTGGTGGGGGTTGTGGGATGGAAATCCTATAAAATTGGATTGTGATGATCATTGTACAACTATAAATGTAATAAATTCATTAAGTAATGAAAAAAAAATAAGCCAGATCTACAATAAATACTAAGGGATTTTCTCTAGGCAGAAATGAAAAGGCCACAACAGGAAACAAAAATACCACAAATGACAAGGCCCACCAGTAAAGGTATACATACAGTAATGATACAAAATCATTCACACAAAATTATCCCACCAAAATCAGATATCATGAGAAGAGGAGAGTGCAAATGCAGGACACTGGAGATGCACATGCAGTTAACAGACCAACAACTTAAAACAATCTAATATATATATATATATACACACACTCATATCAAAACTTCAGAATAACTGCAAACCAAAAATCTACAATTTATACACAAACAAACAAGAAAAATCAACTCAAATACAACACTAAAGATAGTCACCAAACCACAAGGGGAGAGAAAAAGAGAAGAAGGGAAGAAAAAAGAGCAACAACAAAAAAAAGAATCCAAAGCAATTAATAAAGTGGCATACATATCAATAATTACCTTAAATGTTAATGGACTAAATGCCCCAACCAAAAGACATAGACTGGCTGAATGGATACAAAAACAAGATCATATTATATATATGCTGTCTTCAAGAGACCCACTTCACTTCTAGGGACACACACAAATCAAAAGTGAGAGGAATGAAGAAAATATTTCTTGCAAACGCAGATCAAAAGAAAGCTGGAGTAGCAATACTCATATCAGACAAAATAGACTTTAAAATGAAGACTATTTTAAGCAACAAGGAAGGTCACTACCTAAATATCGAAGGAGCAATCCAAGAAGAAGATATAACAATTTTAAATATCTACACACCCAACATAGGCTCACCACAATATATAAGGCAACTGCTAACAACCTTAAGAGGACAAATCAGCAATAACACAATAATAGTGGGGGCTTTAACACCCCACTTACAGCAATGGACAGATCATCCAGACACAAAATCAATAAGGAAACACAGGCCCTGAATGTAGTGTTAGACCAGGTGGACTTAATAGATATGTATAAGACATTCCATCCAAAAGCAACAGAATACACATTCTTCTCAAGTGCACCTGGAACATCCTCTAAGATTGATCACATCCTGGGCTACAAATCAAACCTTGGTAACTTTAAGAAAATTGAAATCTTATCAAACATCTTTTCTGACCACAATGCTATATGACTGGAAATCAACAAGGAAAAAAACTGAAAAAAAGACCACGTGGAGACTAAGCAACATGCTACTAAATAACCAATGGATCACTGAAGAAATCAAAGAGGAAAGTAAAAAATACCTAGAAGCAAATGACAACGAAGGTATAACACTCCAAAACCTATGGGATGAAGCAAAATCTGTTCTAAGAGGAAAGTTTATAGCAATACAAGCCCACCTCAGGAAACAAGAAAAAGCTCAAATAAACAAGCTAATTTTACTTCTAAAGCAGCTCAAGAGAGAACAGACAAGACCTTAAGTTAGTAGGAGGAAAGAAATCATAAAGATCAGAGCAGAAATCAATGAAATAGAAACAAAGAAAACCATAGAAAAGATCAATGAAACGAAAAGCTGGTTCTTTGAAAAGATCAACAAAATTGATAAACTCTTAGCCAGACTTATCAAGAAAAAAAGAGAGAGGGCTCAAGTCAGCAAAATTAGAAATGAAAAAGGAGAAGTAGGAGTTCCCGTAGTGGCGCAGTGGTTAATGAATCCGATTAGGAACCATGGGGTTGCGGGTTCGGTCCCTGCCCTTCCTCAGTGGGTTAACGATCCAGCGTTGCCCTGAGCTGTGGTGTAGGTTGCAGACGCGGCTCGGATCCCACGTTGCTGTGGCTCTGGCTAGGCTGGCGGCTACAGGTCCGATTTGACCCCTAGCCTGGGAACCTCCATATACCGCAGGAGCGGCCTAAGAAATAGCAAAAAGACAAAAAATAAATAAATAAAAAAAGGAGAAGTAACAACAGACATCACAGAAATACGAAGGATCATAAGAGACTACTATATGCAACTATATGCCAATAAAATGGAAAACCTAGAAGAAATGGACAAATTCTTAGAGAGGTACAATCTTCCAAGACTAAAACAAGATGAAATAGAAAAGATGAATGGACCAATCACAAGTACTGAAATGGAAACTGTGATTAAAAAACTTCCAACAAACAAAAGTCTGGGACCAGATGGCTTCACAGGTGAATTCTATCAAACATTTAGAGAAGAGCTAACACCTATCCTTCTGAAAATATTAGAAATAATTGCAGAGGAACAGACACTTCCAACCTCATTCTATGAGGCCACCATCACCCTGATGCCAAAACCAGACAAAGATACCACAGAAAAAAGAAAACTACAGGCCAGTTTCACTGATGAATATTGATGCAAATATCCTCAACAAAATACTAGCAAAACACATCCAGCAATACATTAAAAGCATTGTACATCATGAACAAGTGGGATTTATCTCAGGGATGCAAGGGTTTTTCGATATCTGCAAATCCATCAGTATGATACACCACATTAACAAAGTGAAGAATAAAAACCATATGATCCTCTCAATAGACACAGAAAAAGTCTTTGACAAAATCTAATACCAATTTCTGATAAAAAAAAAACCTTCAGAAAGTGGGCATAACAGGAACCTACCTCAACATGATAAAGGCCATATATGAATAACTCACATCTAACATCATTCTGAATAGTGAAAAGTTCAACAAATTCCTGCTGAGATCAGGAACAAGACAAGGATGTCCACTCTTGCCACTACACTTCAACATAGTTCTGGAAGTCCTAGTCATGACAATCAGAGAGGTAAAAGAAATAAAAAGAATCCAAATTGGAAAGGAAAAAGTAAAATTATCACTATTTGCAGATGACATGATACTATACCTAGAGAACCCTAAAGACTCTACCAGAAAACTGTTAGAGCTCATCCATGAATTTAGCAAAGTCGCCGGATACAAAAGTAATACACAGAAATCACCAGCATTTCTATACACCAACAGTGAAAGAGCAGAGTGAGAAATTGGGGAAGCAATTCCGTTTACCATCACATCCAAAAGAATAAAATACCTAGGAGTAAACCTACCTAAAGAGACAAAAGACATATACTCTGAAAACTACAAAACACTGATGAAAGAAATCAAAGATGACACAAATGGATGGAAAGATATACCATGCTCTTGGATTATAAGAGTCAATGTTATCTAATGACTATACTACCCAAGGCAATCTACAGATTCAATGCAATCCCTATCAAATGACCAAGGACATTTTTTCACAGAACAGGAACAAAATATTTTCAAGTTTTTTTGGAAGCACAAAAGACCAAGAATGGCCAAAGGCATCCTGAAAAAGAAAAATGGAGCTGGAGGAATAAGGCTCCTGGACTTCAGACTATACTACAAAGCAATAGTCATCAAAACCATATGGTACTGGCACAAATGCAGAAATATAGATCAGTGAAACAGGACAGAAAATCCCAGAATTCAACCCACACACCTACAGCCAACTAATCTACGACAAAGGAGGCAAGGATATACAATGGAAAAAGGACAGCTTGTTCAATAAGTGGTGCTGACAGACACATGGAAAAGAATGAAATTAGAACATTCCCTAACACCATACACAAAAATAAACTCCAAATGGATTAAAGACCTAGATATAACACCATATACAATAAAACTCTTAGGGGAAAAATAGGCCAAACACTCTCTGACATAAATGACAGCAACATCTTCTCAGATCCACCTCTTAGAGTAATAACGGTAAAAACAAAAATAAACAAATGGTACTTAATTATACTTGAAAGTTTCTGCACAGCATAGGAAACCCTAAACAAAATTAAAAGACAACCCACCGAATGGAAGAAAATCTTTGCAAATGAATCAACTTACAAAGGATTAATCTCCAAAATTTATAAACACATTCTTCAGCTCCATACCAAAAAAAAATAAATAAATAAAATAAATAAATAAACAACCTCATCAAAAAATGGGCCGAAGATCTAAACAGACAATTCTCCAAAGACATGCAGATGACCAAAAAACACATGAAAAGATGTTCAACATCACTCATTCTTAGAGAAATGCAAATCAAAACCACCATGAGGTAGCACCTTCCACCAGGCAGAATGGCCATCATCAAAATGTACACAAACAATAAGTGCTGGAGAGGGTGTGGAGAAAAAGGAAACCTATTATTTTGTTGGTGGGATTGTAAATGGGTGCAACCACTGTGGAAAACAGTATGGAGATTCCTCAGAAAACTAAACATAGAACTACCATTTGATCAAGCAATCCCACTCCTGGGCATCTAACCAGAGAAAACCACAACTAGCAAAGACACATGTACTCCAATGTTCATTGCAGCACTATTTGCAATAGCCAAGACATGGAAACAACCTAAATGTCCATTGACAGAGGACTGGCTAAAGAAGATGTGGTACATATACACAATGGAATATTACTCAGCTATTAAAATGAATGAAATACTGGCATTTTTAGCAACATAGATGGACCTAGAAATTATCATGCTAAGTGAAGTCAGGCATACAATGAGACACCAACATCAAATGCTTTCACTGACATGTGGAATCTGAAAAAAGGACAGAATGAGCTTTGCAGAACAGATACTGACTCACAGACTTTGAGAAACTTATGGTTTCCAAAGGAGATAGGCTGGGGGTTGGGGGTATGAGCTGGGGTTGTGGGATGGAAAACCTATAAAATTGGATTGTGATGATCATTGTACAACTCTAAATATGATAAATTCATTGAGCAATAAAAAATTTAAAATTTTAATTTTTTCAAGTTTATAAAAGCTTTAACATTTGTAAATCATTTACCTTTAATATCTTTTGTGGTAAATATTGATATGTAATGTTGAATATTTTAGAATTCAAAATTAAAGAGTTTCCTTTATTTTTTTATGGCAAAAATAGAGCCAGTTGCAGAGATTATAATATGAAATTGTCAAGATAATCTTATATTCTCTTTTCTCCATACAAGATATCTCCCTCTTTATTTAGTATTACTGCTAGAATTATGCAGCACTAAATCAATAACCAATTGTAATTGTGTAGTCATGACATGCATAGCTAATTTTCCTGTGTATTTTAAAATTATTTTAACAACTATAAGGCAAAAACACTGGAAAGCATCTATGAATCAAAATAATAATTTAAAACTGAAATAGACTTAATATTGACACAAAATGTCTGTAACCACCTCTTTCCTGATTTTTTTCTGTTCCAGCTTTCACTAATATTCAACACATTACAAAGAGAGGACTTTTCTAAGACAAAAAACATTATTTATTTTACTACTCTAAGTAAAAATCTTAAATGAACATTGATCACTCTATTGGTAAAAAACCAAGCCCCTCATAATGAACCATCTCATCTTGGAGTTTAGATCATCCTTCCCTTATATACTCTTATCATTAAACTCATGTATTTCTTCCCACTTTCCCCTGCTACCCGTTTTTCTTTTTTGATTATCACAACAGCTTTGTGTGAAATATTATAATACTCTCCATTACACAGACAAATCATTCTTAGTTCAAAATTTGAGTGATATTACTTAGGTTTTGCTACTGAGAAATTATAACAATTGGATTCTAATATCCTTTTCCTTGGTCACTGGAGAAGCAGTTCCTTTATGTTCTAAATGTCAACTTAAGTCATCTCTGAAGAGGTAGCATAGCTAGTATCCAGGGGACCATGTGTTTCATAGGTCAAAGTCATTTTGACACTTTCGTGCATGTAACTCAGTGTTTCTTGAGTTGAGCCACTGCATACAGATCAGTATATCTAAGTTCTTGTAGAGAAAAATTCCATCCTCAGCTATTCTAGAATTCCATCTCATTGAGCTCAAAGGATAAACATGATCATGGGAAAATGATCATCATTTGATGTATATGGATGCAGAAGAGAATTTCTAGTATTAATTTTCCTCTTTAAAAAGTCATTCATATTTTATTCTTTCTGCAACTCATATGCCATTATTTATCTTTCTCCCATTTTTCCCTTTCTTTCTTTCTTTCTTTCTTTCTTTCTTTCTTTCTTTCTTTCTTTCTTTCTTTCTTTCTTTCTTTCTTTCTCTTTCTTTTTTCTTTCTTTCTTTCTTCCTCTCTTTCTCTCTCTGTCTCTGTTTTATCCCCTTATACCTTTCATCTTTCCTTCCATCGTTTTTTCTTTATTTTTTCAATTGTATAGATTTATAAATGCATACACATACTTAGAAGTACATATATATCTTCTGACTTCTAAGTGATCTTTCATTACAGCTATAAAAGTATGCAATTATCTAAAAGATATTTCACAGGGATAAACCCAAATTTTGTACAAGCTTAATGGTAACATTTGGAGTAACCACCTTAATTGTAAGATTAACTCAACCTCTTCATGTAACTTTTTTAAAAAATTACATTTTTTAAATGAAGAGACGAACTAATTTAGATACATTGGTTTGTGGTCAATTCTGACTGTGAAGTTATCTGACTATAACTGATTTTTTTTCGAAATAGATTTTATGCATGATGTTTTAGCTCTGGGAATATCCCTACATTATTGACATTTAAAAAAAGCATTTCTGTCTGTAATTGATTGGATTATTTGGTACTGTTAAAAGACTTTTAGATTTAACAAATTATTATATATCCTTGGAACATGTAGCTAGATTGAAGAGAAATAACTCGATTATTCTCAGAGTGTATTTTGTCATTCCTTCCCTAATTTTGGACTTACTTCATTAAAATTGAGGTAGTAACAAATGAGGACCATAATATTTTCTTTCCAATGAGTACTTGCTGTTTTACTTCTACAATTATTGATTTTTTTGGATTTTTTTTATTCATCTTGCTTTAATGCTGTAGATCATCTCTCTTCCCATCCTATTCTATTGTCATGAATTTATTTCCTTTCAATCCTCCTATAGGAAATAGTTGTGCTTTGCCCAAGACTAGAAGAGAGTGTGCTACCTTTCTGAAATTCTTTCTCTCTGACTGCCTATCTTCTCTTCTCTCCCTTGAGGTCAAGTCACTAAGGCATGAGTTGCTAAAACCAAGTTCAATCCAGGGGGAAATACATAGGAAATTCATCTTAATTTCTCAACCAAATAATATTTTCTTATCAGCTGTACTGGTAATAAAGATACTATTTTGTTCAATAGTCACTTCTGGTCTCTACTTCTCAATTGGTTCAAAATCTAGACAGGAAGACTGTATGACAAAATTGCCTTATCAGGTCACAACAAATCTCAACACAAGACTCAGTGCTTTTATTACCCAAGAGCTTTTTCAAAGGATCCAATGCTTAAGAGGTTAAATTCTTGAAAAGTGTACACATGTCCTGAATAAGCCATTATTTATTAAAACGTCTTTCTAAGCACAACTTCAGTCTTTCAGTGTCTTGTTCATTGAACATATTAAGGTATCCTGGTGAAATAATTAAATTAAGAGAAATAGCTAAAGGCCTTTTGATATAAATACTATGTATTCTGTAATGTACCTGGAAAAAGAAAGCTAGCAGATAGTGTTTCTGTTTCTGAAGAGACCTAAAATATTATTCTGACTTATATATATATATATATATCATTTAATATCTCCATGTTAATATGACATTTTGGTTTTATTTTAGAATACATGCTATGTTATAATCATCATTCCATTACCTTGCTACATAGAGAGAGCATTGAACGCAGTAGGAACTTAATAAATACTTGCCGAAATATAGATACTTCTATTTAAAAGTGAACTGTTCAAAGTAAACTCTGTATTGGATATACATTAATTTTCTTCTCTAGTTCATTAAAAAACTATAGGTAGAATACAGACTCCACTTAACCTTAAGATTTCTGGCTGGAAACAAACTTTATATATACCTGTCAACAAAGCTTCACAAAGGGAACAAGGTTATTCAATATTTATATACTTTCTTGTGCTCCAGTTACAAGAACAAAGGGCCAACAGCTGTTTAGAAATCTCTTTAGTGTTAAACTCTGGCTTAAGAAAATCAAATTTCTAGCATAGAAAATGCAGCCCAGCCCTCAGAGATCACTTAATCAGGAATTTGGTAGCAGCAAGTGACTTCAAGATTTAAGCCTCAGTATATTCTCATTGATCCTAGAAAATTTTATATGAATATGGGTTATGAAACATGCCCTAAATAGGAACTCATCTGGTTTGCAATTAGAACTGTATACCTATTAGAATCTTGATATGACTCCCTTTCTGTTATATAAAATGGTAGGACCACATCCTTTGAAAATTTTTGGATGGTAGTTTTCCATTTTCAAGTTTGGCTGAGATATTATCAAATGTCATTTACTTCTATCTAAAAATGTCATCACAGCCGGTTATCATCAGGGGCTCCATAGAGCATCTACATCAGCTCTCCACACCCATCTCTGTATAGCTCATCATTCACAATTACCAAAGCTCTGTATAATACTTATATTTGCTGTTTTGGTATTTGCTTGTTCAATGAGATCTCCATCATTTTATGAGCAGTCATGACTTTATGAAGATAAAGGGTGTCAATCACATCCAAGCCACCAGATTGCGAGCTAAATTAAATGAACACATGGAAATCAATCTTTGAAGTTTCACAGCCTTTCACTCATAGATTTAGTATTTATTATTGTTTTGCGGAATATCTCAAGGGGAAAAAATTACATCTGAAAAACAGTCAGATTCATGTTTTGAAATTATTCTGCTTTCAGTAATTTTGATATCTCAATGGGTTTACCCCATACACAATTTAATTCCTTCAAGAAAACATTTACAGGAAGGCTATGTGAGAGAAAATATGAAAGGAAAGCTGTTTATGATAAATTGAACTCACTTATTTACTTGTCTTTTTGTTATGTGGAGAAAAAAGGGAAAAAAGTGTTAAGACAACAAAATGAATAATGTAACATGCTTCTAGACTACAGGAACAGACATATTGAACAGGTCCCATTGTTAAGACATTTGACAAAGTAATAAGCAAAGAAGGAAAATTCACATCTTAGTTATTAAAAAGTTTGTGTAAACTATGTAAATAGCATAGTGCATGTTCTGAATACTTATGATTCTGTTTTGAATAAGGTGACATTCTAAGTTCTGGTGGTAGCTACATATAAAGACTTTTCTATTTCATTTCATTTTTATACAATGTAGGAAAAAAATTTAAAGTGAATATTCCTTTTGTAATGCAGTGGAAAGGAATCCAACTAGTATCCATGAGGATAAAGGTTTGATCCCTGGCCTCTCTCAGTGGGTGGGGGATCTGGTGTTGCCTTAATCTGTGATGTAGGTCACAGATGCGGCTCAACATGGCCATGGTATAGGCTGGCAGCTATAGCTCCTATTTGAGCCCTAGTCTAAGAACTTCCATATGTCGCAAGTGTGGCCCTAAAAAGCAAAAATAAAATAAAATTAAATTAAATTAAAAAATTAAAGAAATTAAAAATTTAAAAAAATAAAGTGAATATTATAGAATAAAATCCTCCTAACACTTTAGAATGTAAAGGAATGAAATATATTTTTTCTTTATCATATTAACCTAATAAATTAAAATATTTCACAAAATTGGAAGTATTTACTTTTCAA
Organism: Phacochoerus africanus; assembly: GCF_016906955.1. Taxonomy (NCBI): domain Eukaryota; kingdom Metazoa; phylum Chordata; class Mammalia; order Artiodactyla; family Suidae; genus Phacochoerus; species Phacochoerus africanus. The sequence goes on along the minus strand of NC_062544.1, from coordinate 77,952,759 downwards.
GATAATCAGAAATGTGAGGGCAGGATTATGAAATGGGAAACATGGGAAGTGATTGGGAGGAAAAATCAGAGATGAGTCCAGGATCTCTTCTTTCATCTGTATCCACTCCTTTATCTGTGAAATGAATTGAGTTGGACTGGACTGAAAGGACCATTTCTATTAAAACACTGAGAGAGTATGTTCTAGACACCAAGCTGAGTCTTCTGTCTTAGAAGTTGTCTAGCTTCCATGAAGACCATCCATCCAGAGAAGCCAAAGCTTTATAACTCTAACTCCTAAGAAGGACCGGATCAGCCCACACTATTCACCTTGTTTTATTACTCTCCAGACTCAACATTAGACTAGAGCAGAATATGGTTAGTCATTGCATTCAGAAAGGCTTTTTGGTCCTGGGAATATGAAAGATCACTCACTAGTCTTTTCTGAGCCCTTGGGCTAAACCCCTTCTCCATGATTATTTCTAACAGAAATCCCATCATACTGTGTGGTAATTATACATTCACTCTCTGTCCTTCCTTACTAGATGGCAAATATCATAAAAATATCATGAAAAAGAAAAAGGGTACCCCTTTTACCACTGAATCCCTAGTATCTCATGCAAGGAGTGGTGATAAAAGCCTCTACAATGGAGAATTGGGTAGAACAGGGCTCAAAGTGCTAGAAGATAATAAAGATTTATTTGGCCTAATGAATAATGAGTCATTACTTGGTTTTGGTTCTTCATTGATCTACTAATTACACTATGCACTATTCAGTAGAAAATAGTGTTGCCTATACTGAAATTTTCACAAACACATACAAAATATAAATTTCCTTAAAATCAACTATCTTATTATCTAAATAACCTCTCAATAATGTCTTGAGATGTGTGATGATATGAGAGTTGCTTGGTCAAGTGCAAAGAATCAAATAACTTGTCTTCTACTAGTGTGTAATATGGCCAATCAGGTGCTCTCCTTTGTGTGGCCTTCTTTACAAAAAAATGATTGATATTAGCTTTTTTTAAATTTAATTTCAGGACGTAGTTCGCAACATGTTGTTCTTTTCAAGTTGAACAAAGAAGGAACTTTCAATAGAAGTTCAGATTTAGCATAATGTGCATTCATTATAAACAAATTAGAATATATTTATAAATATATTTTATTGAACTGTTATTTATGCTTTGCCTAGTTCTCATCAAAAAGTTTTTCATTGTCAGGAGTTCCCATCATGGCGCAGTGGTTAACGAATCCAACTAGGAGCCAAGAGGTTGCGGGTTTGGTCCCTGCGCTTGCTCAGTGGGTTAACGATCCGGCGCTGCTGTGAGCTGTGGTGTAGGTTGCAGACGCGGCTTGGATCCGGTGTTGCTGTGGCTCTGGTGTAGGCCGGAGACTACAGATCCGATTAGACCCCTAGCCTGGGAACCTCCATATGCTGCAGGAGCGGCCCAAGAAATAGCAAAAAGACAAAAAAAAATTTTTTTTCATTGTCAAATAAAAATTATATTCCATGTGATAATATTTAGGAACTTTAATAAAATGCCATTTAATTAGCTGTTATTAAATTGACATGCTTTCCCTATGTTATGATTTGATAGCCTGAGCAAATTATATGTATCTCTCTTACCTTGCATATTAATTTTTACATAAACTGCAGAGGGTTTAGATTTTTTTATTTCTAAATTATGTAATCTCTATGCACCTGGGCCAAACAAATCCCAGTGTCTCCAGGGTTATTAGACAGCAAAACACTTGTGTCTGTAACACCTGGTGGCAGTAAAGCATAAGGGCAGATGGGACTCTTAGAAATTAGTGAAGTCTTCAGCATCTTGAGGATTTTGGCAACAATAAAAGTAAATACAAAGTAACACAAAGAAACCAAATTGTACAAATAGCTAATTTTCTTCAACAGCTCTACTGAAAATATATGTAGGAAAATAAGTGTGATTTAGACTTACCTCTTTCTGGTTTCCCTGTTATTCTCAATTTTGCTGAAGAGAGTTAAAGCAGTATAGCAAATTGCCATAATCAAATGTAGGAAATATATCTTCTTTTTTAATTTTAAGATAAGAAAAGAATCTTGACATATTAGCACTGGGAGGTAAAGTAGATAGGTACAGAATATCACCAAAATCCCTATAGACAAACTGCAGAAGAATCTCAAAGCAGAAAAAAACAAACCAATTTGGTTTCAACTTTATTGGATGAAATCCAAGAGTAATCTATCACAGACTGTATTGAAATTGCCCTGGTGTTTGGCATTAACAATATATGCACTCGAGTTTCTCACAAGTTGATTGCTGCAAGTATTTTGCATGCAAATTCACCATAAATAAAGACATGTATGCAATATCAAATGCAGAATGTTGAACCTGATTCTTAGTATGTCCCTGCTTAAGGACAATTCTCTAAACAATTTAGCATTCCAGATATTAATACTTATAAAGTACAGAGAGAACCCCTAATATTTTAAAAAAGAATTCTATTTCTTTGAAAAAATGTCTCTGTTTTATATTCTGCTTTCATTAATAGCCATAGGTCTTCTTTAGTACATTCTCCCAAATTCTCCCTTCTTCCTTATTTCCAAATGCTGACTTTTCTCCCTTACTTCCTCAGAACTTATTCTAACAATTTCAGCAATTACCACTACATCTTCACACTGAAATTATTCATTCTATTTGGAGATGTTTACTCATTTGCCTTCATTATCTTTCTAAGTTTTCTCTTCCTCCCTCATGTTCCCCCATCTATTGTGAAAATATTTTCCCTCCCTTCTTTTTTTTGGTCATTATTAGGTACTATCTTTAATGATCACTCCAAAATATAATATTCAATTTATATAATCCTCTCCCATTGGTGTTCTTGAACTTTAAATTTTAATATCCAACTCCCTGAAGGATGTGATTACTGAGAATCTCCTACATATTTATATATCAATACACACATATATCATACCATCTTCTCTCTGAAACGTGTACATCTGTCTTTATTTGAATTTTTTTTCCGAATGTGCCATAATCATCCACACAAAAAAATACAGAAGTTTTGAAGTTGGCCTAGATTTCTCTCTCATCCTTGTTTCTTACCAAACAGAATTTCTTTTTTACATCCCCCATTTCTCAACCCATTCTGCCACCTCTGCATCTATGATGCTACTCAAGGTCAAAACAAAACAAAACAAAACAAAACAAAACTTAACAACAGTGGATCTCAGGTAAAGTCCACAGACCAGCAGTACCATAATTAACTGGGAAATTGTTTGAAATGAAAACCTCAAGGCTCATCCCCAGAACCATCAAACCAGAGACCCTAGATGTGTGGTACAGAATCCTTATTTTAAAAACTCTCTATGTAATTTTGATGTACTTTCAAGTTTGAGAAACATTATTCTACAACATAAAATCTAGGATATATACACGTACTTGTTAGACTCTTGTTTCTTGCATGTATGTTGTTTGTTTGGTCTACCCGAAGTAGCTTTGCAATCTTTACTCATATAAATTCCTCAACTCAACTATTTCGACATTTCTCACTTCCACAACTTCTTTCTTTCTCCAAAGAGTCTCCATCTTCTTGACTCCTCCTATTTTTGCTGCTTTGTCCTATGATTTCTTGTCCTATAGTTTCCATTAGCCACAGTTTCTCCATTCTCTGGGCAAGTGATAGTGTGCTGTTTATTTTTGCATTCCCAAAGTTTAAGCACACTGTTTACAAATGACAGATAGTCAATTATAAAGTATCTAATATATTTTAAAAAAATGAAAAAATGGACCTTGCACCCTGATACTTTGCATTATTACCCAGAAGAAAAATCTGTATGTATATAACTCTAATATAACTGTAACTCTTTTGCTATTATTTCATGAAATCCAACATCTTTACTTTAGACTCTTGCAACCAGATGAATCTTTCAGATTTTATTTATTCACTTTCAGGTTTAAACCTACAATAACACTGGCAAAGACATATCTAAGTAGATGAGAAAGAAGTAATACAATGAGTACTGATTAAAGTACACAATCAGACTTCTTAAGAAATTGACAGAAAACATTTCAAATGCAACATTTCCACATGTTCTACTTGGTCCAAAAGAGACCAGAAAAGACCTAGCTAGTGAAACATCTTTGAAAACTGAAGAAATGATTCAGACCAAAGGAAGAGAATAATTATGCATAAGAGAATGCCTAAACTTTTTTTGGGGGGTGCACCTGTGGCAGATGGAATTTTCCAGGCCGAATCAGAGCTGCAGCTGCCGGCCTATGCCATAGCCATGGCAATGTCAGGTCTGAGCCATGTCTGTGACCTACACTGCAGCTCAAGGCAACACCAGATCCTTAACCCACTGAGTGAAACCAGGAATCAAAATTCTCATGGATACTAGTTGGGTTCTTAACCCACTGAGCCATGATGAGAACTCCAAGAGAGTAGCTAACTTTAACGAAGAAAACTTTATAGAGTAGATAAAAAATGGTGAAGCTCCAGAGAAGGAGTGGAGTGACTTAAGATGAGGAAAAAATGCTCTTGTAAATGGGAGTAGAACTGACAGAAAAATGGTAAAATAAGCAACAGAAGTTAAGAAATTTGCACATATATTGCTGACAAGGCAATAATAAGCACAATGTACACATTTTTTTATAATTCAATATGAGAAAGACACTTAAAAATGATCAATACATTGAAATAGGCACTTCATAGAGAGAAAAGTTAAATTGTTTATGAACTAATGAAAGAGTACCCAGCCTCAATACAAATAAGGAAATGCAAGTTAAAACATCAATGAAATACTATAAGGCACAACAGAGGAGCAAAGACAATTTATTATTTTCTAGGGTGGGTGCAGATGTACAACAACTAAACACTCATTCCTTGCTGGAAGGCAGTTAAGAATGGGGCAAGAAATGGAAATGATTATCATCAGTTTGAAAAATAATATGGCACTGTCTAATAGAGCTTAGAATTTGAATAAAAATAGTAATAACTCAGAGTTCTCCTGTGGTGCAGTGGGTTAAGGATTCAGTGCTGTTACTGTTAAGGCTAGATTGCTGTGGTATGGTTCTATCACTGGCCCTGGAACTTCCATATGCCACAGGCATGGCAAAAAAAATAAAAAAAACAAAATAAAAAATTTCAGCAGTTGTAGCTTTATGTATTTACCTAAAAATATGCAATATGCCCATGATAAGTATGCACAATAGCTTTATTATAGTAGCCCAAATTGGGAAAACTAATGGCTTATTAATAATAGACTTTGAAATTGTGATATAGTTCTTTTCAAAATTGGAAAAAAGAATAATGATGACTTCCTTGCAAATCACCACTATATGAATAAATAAATAGATAAATAAATTTAAATATAAAGGGAGATGAAGAGAACAGATAGACCTGTAATCAATGCAACTATTTGACCACTCCAGTTGACACTGATTAGTTAAACTATAGAACAGGTCTTTCCAATACTAAGCAAGAGGAATTACTGAGAGGATTGTGACACGGGATAGAGGAGAATGATCAAGGTAATAAAGGGAACTTAATATTCCGTTAATCCCAAAAGAAAACTTGAGTTTTTAGTTTCTGCCTTCCTGTCTCCATTCTACCAAATAAGCCAAATGCAAATGAAAATATATTACTAAAATTTGATTTTCCCTATTTTATAATAAACCCACAAGATATGTATATTCTCATTACTAATAAACAAACTGTCAGAATCCAAGCATGAAAAATTCATTCTGTGGGAGCATGCAATAAGAATATAAAGTTGAATAGAAATAGTTCTATACCTGATCTTGGATCCTAGTTTTGGTTCTGAGTTAGTCATATCACATAGTTCTTATATTAGTAAGGAGGTAATATACATTGACAAAATGCCACTGTTTTCGATACATAGTGTATTTTAGAATCACTCCTCATTTTGCATGGAATTGTCATTCAGGACTAGATACAAGGCAAGAAAATACGGAACAAAGGGAAAAGAAATTTCTCATTTGTTCTTAAGGAAGCAATTAAAGATTTTTAAATCAATACACATAACATCCATGGAGTAAAACCTCATTAATTGTGCAAAGATGGGGCAGTAATCATTACAAAAGAAGAAGAAAAAAATAACATTTCCTTCTAGAAAAAAGAAAGATGGCTCTATCTAACATTTAAAGTTCAATTATCTTAAAATGAGTTTAGTTCTTTAATATACTATAGCAGCCATTTGGAAGGGAAAAGCTATGTTTTTTAAATACTGCTTTCAGTAGGTTTTAAAAGTTGAGCTCTATCAGAGACTTAACAGCTTGAAATGTTAATAGAAGAAAACACAATTGAAGTAAATACAATTTGTTTTTACATCACAGATTTCATAGGGGAAGGTGCTTCGAAAATAATTATGATTGCGGCTTTTAAATAGAAATAATACAGGATGGCAGACAGAACACCTGCCAAAGCTGTAAAGTCAAGATAAACTTTGACACCATGAAAACAATGGCCTGAAAAGACTAGCAATAACATAAAGATGGTGACAACTCTAGCTAGTTATTCACATTTTCTATTTTTTGTGTATATTTGTGTATATGGATAGGAAGACACTTTCCTCTCAAATATTAATGGGCACACAGACGAATGCCCCAGTCAGTTTAAATTATATATTTCTGCATTTCCACTTTAAATAAACCGACATCAACTAGCATCCCTTTCCTTTGGTATAAAAACCTTTCATATCCAGAATTAGTTATGGAACACCAGACTACACATTTGCCAAGACACTCTCAGGCAAGTAGGGACATATCTGATAAGAGAAATAGCACCAACCCACACCTGCATGAAACACACACGGTCCAGGGATTTACCCAGGTACCATTGTCAGAATTTAATGTGCACTGTTTCTCTACTTCCCTCTCCTTGGCTCAGAAGGAATGGTTTTCTTTGGCAAAACCCATAAAAAGAAAGTTAAGGCTTATGCATTGATCTCAAGTATACTTTCTACATTTTCCAACATTTTAACTTCAGAAAATTTTAAGACAGAGTGCATAAAGTGAAAAATCTTAATGGCCTCTTTGGATATGTACTCTTGTCATGAATTAAAATATTTTGTTTTCAAATAATGAGAATTGGAGTTCCCGTCATGGCTCAGTGGATAACGAACCTGACTAGTAACTATGAGCTTGAGGGTTCGATCCCTGGCTTTGCTCAGTGGGTTAAGGATCCGGAGTGGCCATAAGCTGTGGTGTAGGTTGCAGAGGCTGCTCGGATCCAGCATTGCTGTGGCTATGGTGTAGGACAGCAGCCACAGCTCCAATTCGATCCCTAGCCTGGGAACCTACATGTGCCATGGGTGTGGCCTAAAAAGACAAAAGACAAATAATAATAATAATAATAATGAGAATCGATGTAATTATGAGAACAATTACAAGTATTAAAATTCATATATATAAATGTGAGTATAGCATTCCTCATCTATCAAAATGCTCCTTCAGTACAGCACTATGTAAATAGACAATGTGAATACAAGGGGAGAATGTCAATGTTCAATGGAGGCAGAGACTGGGATATTGTACCTACAGACGAAGGTTGCCAGAAATAGCAGAAGCTGAGAGAAAGGCATGAAACAGATTCTCTTCTGGAGACTTTAGAGACAGAGCCAGGCCCTGCCATCTTGATTCAGAACTCCCAACATCAGAAATATGAAAGATTAAATTTATTTTGTTTGAAAACATTTGATGTGCAGTAATTTGTTATAACTGCCATAGGGAATGAATGTGATAAGAACAAATTCTGATATGTTTATTCAACTCAAATATCTTTTAAAAATACCCCACAACCTCATTTATTTAACACTGAGATAATGTACATGCCTCATATATTATTAATCAGTCCATGTTTTGAATAGATACTTGCTTAAAGCCTGATGAGATTTTGCTTGGTAACCAAACACACTTTTGGGATGATAATGATAAAATAAGGTTGCTTTGACCACAGAAGTTGTGGAACAGCCTATTGGGGCAACTACAGAGGAAAAGTGATGGGATCATGTCAGAAATGGGAGATGAAGAAAGCCACTCTCTTTCTGGTTCAGCAAAACTCCAGGACATCCCCTCCTCATGGAGATTGTCATTGTGTGTACGGTGGTGCAAGAGACACTTGGCGGAATTGATGGAATGAGAAGACATAAGTTCGTAAGTTAAGGAGGTCAGTGTCTTCATGTTCATAAACTTGCAGAAGACACTTTCAAGAATTTCTATGACAAATACATAGAAAATATGTTGACAATTTTTCACCTGTCTTAAACTATATGCTATAGTTCCATGAATCAATCTGAATTTTATAGAAATACTCCAAGTTATCCCTTTGTCCTTAGTGTTGGAGACTCTGATGAGGACCTATGTCTACTTTTTTCTGTGGAAGAAAGGACTAACAGAAGGAACTCTTCTTTTCACTCTTGGTGAATAACAAACCATCCCTGATTCAATCGGTTTAATGATGGCTATAACAAGTTACACAAATTTAACAGCCTAAAACACCTAGTTTACATTTCTCATATTTTTTGTACCAGTGTATTAATTTTTATTACTGTGCAATTACAAGAAACTCTGGAGCTTAAAATAACAATGATTTGTAATCACAAAGATCTTGTGAGTCAAAAATCTGGTCATGATATAGATGGGCTCCTGCTTGGGGTCATGCAAGACAGTTTCTAAGCCAGCAGAAGAAAACTCTCTCTCTTGTGCTACCACAGAATCCTACAAAATGTAACATAATCACAGGAGAGATTTTCTTATTATCTTTGTATTATATAATGTGGCATAATCAAGGGATTGGATATCCTAGCATATTCACAGTTCTTGCCTACACTCAGAAGAAGGGGAATATACAAGGTGAATACTCCAGAGTGGATGTACCTGGGGACTATTTTAGAATTTTGACTAAAGCAGTCAGGAATTAGGGAAGAACTCTGTGTAGTTGGGCAGCTCCTACTTCTTTGGGTCCCTCATGTGGTGCTGGCAGATGTTAGCTTTTTGCAGTCATTTGAAGGTTAGGCTGGGCTTGATGCCCAAGAAGCCTTATTCAACACGGCAGTGGTGTTGCTGGCTGTCATCAGGAAGTTGTGATGGAAACCCAAGGATTCTCATGTATAGAGTCAGACTTCTGACATGGCAATTTGCTTCTTCTGGATCAAGTATTGAAATAAAGTTGAAATAGCACAGGCCTTTCTGACCTGGCCTTGGAAATTTAATTTATACTCTATTGGTTGTGCTGGTTTCAAATCCATCCAGATTTGAGAGTAGGAGATCTTCAACGAGAGGAATGTCAAATAATTTGCAGATATGTTTTAAAATTACCATATGACACTAGAATATAATGACAGTGACTCAAGTTACTGATCTCTATGATGATCTGTATAAAAATTACCATGATACTTAATAGAATTCTTACAATAAAAGAATATGGAAAACATAGATGTAACTAGGGTACAATAGCACCTATTTTGTTTTGCTCTGATTTTCCCACAAGTGTCATTTTATACTTTACCTGCTAGTTCACTAAGGGTCCGTTTCTACATCAAAAGAGGGTGTACCTGATACTTTCTCTGAGGGATGGTTTGTGTAATGTGATAGTATGTTCATTGATTAGAGAATTTTCAGGTATTTCATGTGCTTCTAGGTTCACAAGCATTTTAGCTTAATCAAATTAGATCAGTCTATATGCAAAAATATATATATATTTGGACCCTCTGCAACCTTTATAGATAAATTTCCTCTTTTCCTAATTATTACCTACCGCTGAAGCAGGAAGAGACTCTATTTTACTCATACTCAGTACAATTTAAAAGTTTTCTTTGCCAATATGACCTTATATAAATCAGTTGTCAATACTTCTTTAATACTCATAATAAAGTCTTTAAGTACAATATCTTTCAGTCTGAATTTGGTAAAACTCACATATGTGGTTGAATGCTCATATGAGTTTCCAGTTTGAATATTTACTTCTGTTTCCATGCAATTTTTTTCATTTCCTCCTTGTTTTATTTTTATTTTTTTATATAATGATTTTTATTTTTTTATTTAAATGTATACTTGTTAATGTTTCCTTTCCTTTTTTAAATTCTAATAATTTGAACTATGTTCACCTAATTTAAATATTTAAATGAATGACTATTGATCGATTAGGTTAAGTGGCCCTTTAGCTCTTTTGACTTAAAGGCATATCTTCATTTTATTAAATGAACTCTTCCAATTAAGAATTGATGACAGCACTTAGGTTCAGAGAAATGCAGTAGCAAGTGAAATGAACAATTAATGGGTACACAACTAAAATGTTAATATACCATAATTTTAGAGTTATTCTGGACATTTGTGACTATGGTATAATATTAAAATATTTCAAACATAGGGTAATATAAAATAGGTTTCATTTTCTTTGGTAGTCTATGAGAGGTTGGTATTTCAGTTTGAAAAGTACATAAATTAGAAATCTTAACCTTTAAAACAATTGGCCTATTTTAACTTGGCAAAAGAGCAAACATACAAAATCAATACTTTTTACACATCACTAAACTTTTTTGAAAATGCATAATTTAATGCTTCATGCACAACTGATTTTGATACTGAGTAATGTGGACTTCATGTTAGGATTCAGAATGCTCTTTTTCTTTGTTTCTTTACGGCTTCGTAGCTTCCCCTTGATGTTTTACAGGCTCTACAGAACTGTGACAGACATACTCCTGGGATGAGTCACCTGAGGAGATCCATTTAACTCTCCTACAGTTCTTGGGATATTTATCTTAAATGTTTTTTTCCATAGGCACTTTATATGTTAGAACAGATCTCAGGGTTCTAATAACTCAGAAAGGCTTACATTTGACTTTCGGCCAAACACCTTTCTAAGCATATGTTTTCCCCAAATGCCAAGTTTGGAATTATCAATACACAAGTGCATTGCAAAACTTCAACATATTATTCAGAATGGAAATGGAAATGTACCTATTAATCTATCAAATTAGCTAGGAAAGCTTTGGATTACAATGTTTTCCTGGAACAGCCCAGGTTATTACTTATTATAAATCTTTCCCTATTCCCCAAGATTATTTAAACTCTTTCTTCTGAGTGCTGATCCAAGAACAAAATAAAATATACTACTTACATTTATTGTTGGATATCTTTTGGGAAGATGAGAAGCACAGATAAATAATACGTAAAACCAACTAAGTGAAATGGCCTAATGGAAATAGGTCATAGCAAATTAAAAAATAGAACTGTCCTATTTCTCATACATAACCATGCATATGGATTTATACTAACAATCGAGTACCACATCTATGCAATGATCTCTAACTTGGTTTATAAAATCACTTAGCGCAACCTTACCTGCAGCATGTTGAAATCTACAGCATAGAGTCATTATTTCTTGGACTAACTGTACTAATGGTTGACTTTAATGATGAGAGGCTACAAGTAAATTGCAGAAAAAAATGCCAATGATGCACCTTAAAAATACTTGAATTTCACTACTCACGGATAAAAATCCTAATTCATTCATGTTGCACAACTTTCTAATCCTGCTCCATATCTCTCGAAACTACCATACTTAACTTGCTGTCTTTTTCCATTAAGTATCCTATCTCATTATACAAAAAAAAGCATAAAACCTCTAAAAATGTTTGCTCCTGCACATGGTTCCTCCATTTGGACCTAGGGATGGCATATGGCTACTCAACCTACGAACACCCAAAACGCCAAGGAGATGGATTTGCTAGCTCCACTTGCTCTATTTTCAATGTTCCTACTGTGATTTAAAATTCTTCAGGATAAGGACAATCCTTTTTTAAAACCTATACTTTCTGGGACTGGCAACTATCAAGTTTAGGGGACAGCTCTATATCTTCTCAGCTGGATTGCTAGGGGTTCAAATTCAGGATCCACTACTGACCCCGATTATAGATCACTGGTAGGCTAGAGAACAGTCTGCAAGGAATTTGGTGTTTGTTTCTATACAGTTCACAGATTTGAAATGAAAGAGTGATGTTTTTATATAGAAATCTCAGAATATTCATACTAAAAATTACGGTCTTCCAGTTTGCATGAGCTCTGAAAGAGCTCTTTTTCAATTAATCTCTATAGATGTATTTAATGAAATGAAGCTTTCCCTCTTGGTTATTTCAATTATTGGAAATTTTTAAAAAATGTGTTAAATTTACATTTGTTACTATTTAGTGTATTTTCAGAAAAATTATCAATATTGTGAATATTAATTATAAGTAGATCATAGTTTGAGTTGCATTAAACTATGAATATTACTTATAAGTAGATCATAGTTTAAGAGATGCATAGTTTCAGAGTTGTTAACATTTCTGAAATCAGGTTTATACATGTTTAATCAGAAGTATTTTTTTCAGGTGGTGACAAATTTTATATTAAATACTATCTAAAAGTTAAATAAAACATAATTTATCACTAAATTTTACTTAACTAATAATGTACTATGAAAATAAACAGGATTAAAATATGTCAAAATACTAATTTGTAATTGTTGGCCAATGAACCTGCTTGTTAAAGGATACTGAAAAGCAGAAAAAAACACGAACACTGTGAATATGTTTAAATGAATTTTTTTAGAATACTGACCCTAGGACCTGCCGCAAGTCTGAAATGAAGCAGGTAGATCTTATAGAAGCAATCTCAGATTTTGCATAACATTCAAAGTTTTTCTTTAATTTATTGTTTTCCTAAGATAAGGTGTATATTATGATTTTTACTCTAAGTGCTAAGTTCAATAGCTACAGAAGAGAAAAATAAGAAAATTACAGGGCTACCATTTGAAGTCATTCTCTGCTTTGTGAAAACTGGAAAAAGCCACAGTTATTGTGAGATTCTCATAAAATGAGTTGAAAAGTTATGGAAAATATTCTCAGACAAAAGAAAGAAAAACAAGTTTTTGGGGAACATTCTTTTGTCTAATGACATGATTTTGGTTCTATGATTTTCATGTCATATTATAAGGCAGAAAAAAACATGTTGTATTCCTGAAAAAATTTAGAGCTTGATGAAACCCTCAGCATGAAATGCTTGGTACTGTGGTAGTAAATACTTGAGTAAAAATATTTGCTAAATATCCTCTTTACAGAGAAAAATAAAGATACAGAATTTTGTAAACTGGGATTGTAGAGTATTCCATTTATGAATTGATATATCAGAGGTAAGTATAGCAATAAATAGCCCTGTTAGAAGAGTACATGCATTGCTGCCTGTGCATAACTCTCCACACACTATTTTACATATATTCAATTGTTAATTATCAGTAATTTTCTCCTTGATCTTGACTCATTTTTTAAATAAATGTAAATCACAACCATTTACTGCATATGATTTCAATGTGCTGTAAAAAAATAAAGACAGAGAAAGGGGCAAGTCAATAAACAACTCTTTTCGTTACTCTGAAGTCCACCGCTCCTCAAAGTTCAATAAGAGTTTTGAAATGATGTTTGAAGTAATACTTGTATTTTAATGGTTTTCTTAGTAACCAGCATTTTTATGATTTCAAGTATATTTCAAGAGCTTTACCTTTGATATACATCAGCATTACATATTTGCATCTTGAGAGATCTAAGTACATTATTTTCTGTGAAATATGTAAATTTAAGTTATAAAATTTCACGATAATGTAAGGACAACTTGTGATCCACATGGCTCAATTTCCAGGATTCCAATTCTTTCTAAAAATTGCTGATTTCTTATCAGATCTTTTGAAATGACTAGCTGTTTTTGGCATAATTGGATTTTCTTAAGATATTTAGTTGAATATTAATAATTACTTTATAGAATCAAATGCAATCAAATTGTTTTAGAAATCCAGCCCTGGGTTTCCCATTTTCTCTCAATTTGAAAGAGGCTTCTAGATTTTGAAAGCTATTTGATTATCTCCTGGGTATCCAGTGATAATATTTCAAGGGGACTTAAGTAAGAAATTTCTGTGGTTTGGGTACTACATATGTATTTATTTTACTCAATGTGGGTCTAGGGCTCTTTACTCACTTTTTTTATGGTTGAAATTCTTCTTGATGAATATACCATTCATAGATTTCAAAGCTATGACAATCAATACCATTTTATTTTTATGAGAACAATTAATAACTCAAAGAAGGGGTAGAGAAGGAAAAAGAATCAAAATTTTACATGTGGAATAGTGAACAGAGTAGAAAAATTTGAACTGAGGCAGGACTAGACTGTTTCACCTGTCATTTCATGCTGTTTAAGTGAAGCATAGACACAGGAATTTGCATTTAAGTAGGAGTGAGTTTATGCCAGGCACTGATGACACAAGGAGATGGCTGTGGATGTGTGAGGGGAGTGATCCTAGCTTTTTGGAGTTGAGAAGTGGGTCACTGACTAGACCAGTGTTTCCCAAATGTAATCTATAAACTATTAGCATCAGCATCACCTAGGGACATTCAGAAAAAAAAAAAAAAATTTAAGTCCTACCCTAGATCTACGGAATCAGAGTTTAAGTGGTAAAACTCAGCAATATCTCTCTTGAAAAATCCTCCAATAATCCTGAGGTTGTGCTGAAGTGTCTGCACAAATTTATTTGTAAAGATAGGAGATGATGGTAAGAGAATGAGGCTTCGAAGTCAAGATTTTTGGATGCTGTGTATTAGGCCCATAGAAATCATTGGTTGATATAGAATAAGTGAAAAATGCCAGAAAAGGAGGAGGTCAAGAATGGATTAACAATAAGATCCTGTTGTGTAGCACTGAGAACTATGTCTAGATACTTACAACGGAGCATGACAAGGGGAGGAAAATATATGTATACATGTATGTGTAACTGGGTCCCCATGCTCTAGAGTGGAAAAAAAAAATGTGTTGGGGAAATAACAATAAAAAATTGAAATAAAGAAATAGATTGTTGGACGAATTATGTATGTGATTCATCAATTCACCAAAGTTGTCATGAAAGTTCTTTTTTTTTTAGGGCCACACCTGAAGCATTGGGAAGTTCTGAGACTAGGGGTCAAATCAGAGCTGCAGCTGCTGGCCACAACCACAGCCACAGAAACACTGGGTATGAGCCGCAACTGTGACCTATGCACGGCTTGTGGCAATGCCAGATCCTTAACCCACTGAACAAGACCAGGGATTGAACCCTCATCCTCATAGACACTGTGTTGGGTTCTTAACCCACTGAACCATTACAAAAGTTCTAATGGAGAAAAAATTCAGTGAATCTGTAGAAAAGATTTTCAATAAATTTGGAGTAACTGGAGCTATGGGTTCCTCAAAGCATCTAGTGTTCTTCGAAATTAAGAAAGAAGTAGGAGTTCCCGTCGTGGCGCAATGGTTAATGAATCCGACTAGAAACCATGAGGTTGCGGGTTCAGTCCCTGCCCTTGCTCAGTGGGTTAACGATCCGGCGTTGCCGTGAGCTGTGGTGTAGGTTGCAGATGCGGCTCGGATCCTGCATTGCTGTGGCTCTGGCGTAGGCCGGTGGCTACAGCTCCAATTCAACCCCTAGCCTGGGAACCTCCATATGCCGCGGGAGTGGCCCAAGAAACAACAACAACAATAACAACAAAAAAAGACAAAAAAAAAGAAAGAAGTAACATTCTTCGGTAACAAAAATGAACAATGAATACTTCTATTCCACCTCTAAACACCATAAAACATTGGATGAAACAAAAATTAAAAAACAAAAAACACAGCCAAAAATGGGCAGGTCATCAGGAGAGAAATGATTCAGCATTGAAGACAGTGCATCTCTTCATGAAATACATAGATTTGTTCTTTCCTCAAGTTTTTTAATTTTAGAAAAGAAAATATTTGCCACCAGGAGGAAAGCATCAGATTATGCCTTATTTGGAAGTCCAAATAGGAATTTTTCTCTTTATGAAGGTGCTATACAAAGGAAAAAAACCACAAAACTACATTGTCCCAGATCAGTCTGTTACTTCACATAGATCTTTAATCAATTTTCACATAATCAGAGATTCCTTTTTTGAATAATTTCTCAAAAAAAAAACCCTCCAACGCTCTCAATCTCTTATTTTCTCAATCACTTATCACCTAGATTTATTCTTATTTATACCACTTGTATTAAATAAGAACTTATTAATTAATTTATTTATATTGTTACCTCTATTACAGAAAATTATGACATTATGGACTTTGCCTTGTTTTTCATTATTAATCCTGAAAATGTTTTCTGATACATATCCAGTACTTGGTTATTTTTCTTGGATAAATGAATGACGACATTAATGACTCCAGTGTTACTGCTGGAGTGATATGTCCTACATTAGAGAGAATGGTGTATTTATTTTCATGTCAGAAATATTTGGTGCTGGCAATTATATCTAATTTCCTGCCACTGCAATATTTTAAGACATTCTCTGGCAAAAAGTTATGCTGCTTTCATTAGACTGCCAAAGAAACGTGTGAGGAAAAAAGAAAAAAACAACAATCTTTTAGAGAAAATAAATTTTAAAACAGATCAAGGCCCTTAAAATCATATATATATATATATGTATATATATACACATACATATATATATGTAAACATAACATAAAAAACAAATGATATCATTTGAGGTAACCACATTTAACAATACTCTATACATTCATATATATGATAATATAATATAAAATTATATAATTTTACATATTTTATCATATTGTTTATTAACATGACCTGCATTTTTTTTCACCCAACAATATGATATGTACATAATTCCACGAAATTTGGACTAATGTTATTCTACAATAATGCTCTTTTCTATCAAAATACAGTTAAAAATATTAAATGCTAGACCCTTAACTTGTTTCCAAAGCCACATAATAAATAATGCAAAAATCTATACAGTTTAATGTTTACTATTTATGGTAAATTCTATCATCGCCGAAAATCTCCTAAACATGTTCAAAATCTCATTTCGTGTTAGATTTACATCATCACTATTTCTGAACCTATCACTTTGATAACTTTTACTATGGTTAATATTTAAAGTTAAAACAGACCTCAAATGATAACTTAGAGATGTTCAGACTTGTGTGGGGTTTAATGAAAATTCAGTAAGAGCTCCCCATTTCAAAACAACTCTGAAATCTAAGAACCATAGAATAGAGAATCCACTAACCATGAAGTACTTTTCTACTGCTACTGCCAGATGAGAGAAGATTATGGTCAATCATTGAGATAAAGGCAAAATTTTATGCATCTATGATAAAATTTAAATGAATGCTACCTCTGTATTAATGGCACTGACTTGACAATCTTCTTGGGAAAATTTATTTTCTTTATTGCTAAATCAGTGTTGGTAAATTAACTAAGAATCATGATGAGGATAACTTAAAAAGCAAAACAATCTACAGAACCCTGCACAGCATATACATACGGAATTTTCTCTTCCCATTGCACTTCCATGGAACATAATACAAAGGTATTTATGTAAAGGCAATGGAAATATATATATATATTAGTCTTGGCAGAATGAGAAGTCAGTTATCTCCTATGTGAGGGGTTGTTAAACTCCCTTTGAAAATTAGGCTTTGGAGTTTGACTGTTGTTAATAGCTACAGGATGTTATAATTTCCTCAGGATTGATGACTATCTCTGTTTATTAATGCTATCCTTTGCTGGAACTATTGGCCACATTGCCAGGTTCATTCCAAGATAAATTCACCCAATGCTTACTGGATGGCCACCAGTGATGATCAAGGCATACAACTCCCTCCTTCTTATCTAGCAAGAAAAGAATGTCTGACCTCCCAAATGTCTTTGCTGATAGCATGAAAGACTGTCCCCAAAAGTCTAGCAACCACTACGGTCAGATTTTGTGGTATAATGCCTATCTACGACCTAATTGATGGCAAAATGGTTTCATCATCAAAATAGTCATGACACATCCTGGGAAATGAAGTTTTTCTTATCAACATTAACTGTTTTAAAGTCTTCCAAATACATAAATAGATGGCTCATTGCTTCATTTCCATGAAATCAGAATTTAACATCTGAGAAAAAGACCCAAGATGCCATTTTTAAAATATAGTTTAAGTAAAATAGCACCTAATTCCAGAGTACAGATCTGAAAGATAACACTTTTTCCTTTCTATTTACACTTAAATGGCAGAATTGCAGGAAATGTGAATAGCAGCTTTATTGTCTTCCCTGAACATTTACAATTCCCTATAGCCAAGGGATATGCTCTTACTAAACTCTCTCAGCATCACTTTAGAAATTAAACATACATATATATATGTTTCCTTATACATATATATGTATAAGGAAAAATTATGATGGGGTAAAAACTAAATATAGAGTGTCGCTGAATGCAACAGATATTTCAAAATGTTGCTAAATGCACACAGGCAATGAAATCTGTGATCGTCTGAGTTAATTTTGCATGTTAAGTGAAATCAATACTATTTAATCAATTCCTGGAAAATGGTCAGGAAGGATTTCTTCAGCTTTTTGCTGCTGAAAACGCACACACACACACACACACACACACACACACACACACACACACACACACACACACAAAACACTACAGTTGAATTTCTGTTTTGTTTCCTTTGCAAACCTAAGACAAGATTGTGTATTTGGTCATGACAACTTTATTTCAGAGGAAATCTGCTAAAGTGAAATAAATGCCAACCATGTAACTTATAGGATTCTCGATCACAAGTGCACATATGAAACATAAAACATTAGGGCAGGTCATGCTTTTAAACTGGGAATTCCACAGCATTGTGCTGGGTGCTATCTTGAGAATACTTTAACTCTTCTCAAGAATATTAACTTATTGTTTAGTTACTAATATATCTAGAGGAAAAATCCTGGATATTTTCATCTTCAAATTATTGTGAGAAACATTCATTCTAATTTAAAAATGGATTCAGGGAAATGATGCAATTCTTTTTAACTTGAAACTAAACAGCAACAAATGGAAATAGCATACATTTTAAAAGCCTTAGCATCAGATTACAAATAAGTTAAATAACTGGTAAAATTACTCTTTTATTTTCAAGTATATTAATAGGACTTTTAAAGGATTTTGATCCACTAAATTTCTTCTCAATTCTAGTTGAGATTTTTATTTTCAGTTGGCCTGAATTCATGGATTCAGAAAGAAAACAAATGGAAAATTTTCTTGTATCTTATCAGTTCATTATTCTTACCAAAACCCTAAGGGGTATAGTTGAACATGCAAGCAAGGAAAGGGTGATGAATACACCTCACCACAACCATAGTTCTTTCTGAGGATATGACACCATGCAGGGGTGTTTTAACAAATAAAGTGTGCTGGCCCAAAACTAATTTTCAGAGTTTCCTGCTATAATGTCAGCAAATGAACATCTTAGGTGCAATAGGACCAATCACCAATAACATTAATTACAAAGGTTGTGTGTTTCTAGATATTACAAAAGTTAAATGAAAGGATAAAGATACAGTTTGAGTGAAGTGTGAAGGGAGCCATGGTTTTCCAACTTCTCACCCGGAACTAATACAATTATGTATAGTACAGTTACTTGCTGTAATTAAAACCAGATATCAATTGGAAAACCTCAGATTGTGACATGTAGAAGCAATGAAATATATGATCCAACCACAGAACAAAGTTTGGGTCGGAAGTTTGGAATCCAGGAGCCACATAATCATATTTAAATGTTAGAATTTTAGGAGTTCTTGTCATGGCACAGTGGAAACAAATCTGACTAGGAACCATAAGGTTGTGGGTTTGATCCCTGGCCTCACTCAGGGGGTTAAGGATCTGGCGTTGCTGTGAGCTGTGGTGTAGGTCGAAGACCCAGCTTTGATCTGAGGTTGCTGTGGCTCTGGCATAGGTCACCAGCAGTGGCTCCAATTGGCCCCCTAGCCTGAGGACCTCCACATGCCATGAGTGCGGCCCTAAAATAAATAAATAAATAAAAATAAATAAATTAGAAATTTACACTACAGTTCAAAAGTTGTATACATAGAGAAATAGGGAACTATTTAACATTCTATCCTTTTTTGCATAGTTTCTTCACACCCTGCAGCAATGTTTCCAATTTCTTGTAAAAATTTTTGAAAATTTTTTCTCTACTCTTATTCTGCACAAACTTGTACTGATGGCTGATTTTGACTCCATTTTTTTTCTTAATCACAAAAACCTCAAAAAAAAAAAAAAACAACCTGTTCTGATACAGGTAGTTATGTCTTGTAGAATGCAGAAGAAAAAAAGGTGTGGCCTACACATACCTATGTTTGTGAGGAGGAAGGAGAGCAACTAAATAAAAATTCTTTAATTAATGATTTTGTCACTAATGTATGAAGAATGTCTTACACATTTAAAATGTTTTACCCTTATGCACATTATAAGTATTTGAATTTCAGCATTGAAGAGTGAGACTCAAATGACAATACAGTGTCTCAGAGAGGTAATGACAGAGCAACTACCCTTCTTTCAATTACCATCTCTCACATAAGCATCATGCAGTTTCTATGAAACATAAGAAGGGGGGAAAAAAGATGAAATATTGAGTGAAATAGCTCCTTTGGCATTCTGGGCAAAAAATCTCTGGGATTCCATTTATTGTATGTTAGGATAAAGATATCATTAATTTTTATGCCTAAATCTCAATAAGGTTAATTAAAGTTTATAAGAATATACATAAAATATTTATGTGACTATCATATTAAGTCATAAGTCTATTGTTCTGGTGGAGAAGACTTAAATATATAGAGTTAACATACATTTTGGGGCCTGACCAATGAACCAAATCAAATCAGCTAAGGAAGTAAGTAATCTTAAGAGGGATTAATTAGGTTGGTAATTATACATTATGAATTAAGAAATTAAAAAGTAATATATTATTTTGGTAGCAGATAATGGTGCCTGACAACTACTTATAAATTCTCATCATATTTATTATAACAACATTAATCATGCACAGCTGTTCTGCTTTTGGGGTAATTATAAGAGTAATTCCATTGAATTTCATTCAAAAACAATATCTGTTCACAGAAGGGGAGCTGAATTTGTAATAAGAAATATAAGATTAGCTTTTCTTGTGCTTTATTTTTAAAAGGAGACATCTTTCTAGGTAATGCCAGATAAATCTCTGAAATTTTATAGTCTGAATAGTATAGAACACAATTTAGCTTGCTATTTAACAATATACATCAATTTTATTAGTATAGATTGCATTGTGAATTGTGGGTTCAAATGTCCAAATCTGGGAAAAAAATAAATAACATTCAATTTAACCAAAAGAATTACACAATTGCATATAAAATAATTATATTTTTCGATTAGTAGTGTTTTGTTTTTGTTTTTGTTTTTTCCTATTTAATATTCCTGTCTTAGCACATGGGCAGCCATTTTCTTCCCAAATACTGGATTATTGGAAGGAACACATTTAGTCTTTCTTTATCTTATGCTTAGGCTTTGTTTCTCCCCTAAATTATGCTCTTGAAATATAGGGACAGGTGTGAAGTTTGGTTCGATCTGATATACCTTGAAGAAATTCGTTTCTTCTAATGTGTGATTTAAAAGACCTCAAGTTCAGGAAATGTGTGGCATTTCCTATCAAATTTGCTGCTTCAAAGATGATTCATTAAGAATGATCAGAGCAGCCTCTCCATTCTGTCCCTCTGGCTGGTGACCAAACCAAAGTGAAGTCAAAGGGCCTGTGTGGTAGAAGCAGGTCGGGAATCCTTTCCTCTTCTTACTTCTTCCTTTTATTAACTTATCCCCAGGCTTAAGGTCCTCTTGAGTCTTCCCTGAGCTTCAAGTTTCCTTCTGTTAGGTGCGAAGGGCTGGACCAACAATGTGAGATAAGTCTTCCTGATGTTGTTATTGTCAATAAAATGGGGGGAGGGGTATAAAATTTATGTCTCCATAGCCTCTGCTTAAACTATGTTATTTACCATACTTAAATACTGGTTGGGGAGATTTTAGACTTTGGATATCATCTGGAGAATTTTCAAACACTTGCTTCTTAAAATCCAGATAAAATATATTTGTGAAATCCTCTGGTACAAGTGCATTTTAGCATGCAAAATCATTTTTTGGGGGAGGAGGGTGTCATTGAATCCAGATAATTCATTGTCATAATTTATATTTTATGAGGAATGTTTCCATTATCTCTAAGTTTCCAACATGTTGCCATGGGATTGGATAATAATAATTAGTGGTACTGCTCATGCATTTGTGATAGATTTCTTTCAACATTTCTAATTTTGAAGAGTCCCCTGGTCGCTAAGAATGTTAAAGATCCAGCATTGTTACTGCTGTGGCTCTGGATACAGCATTGTGTCGTGGGTTCGGCCATGGAACTTCCATATGCTGTAGTTTCCCCAAACGTTCCTACCTAATTTTGTACATTTTTAATGCTCTCACACATCAGGCTCATCAGTGATTTATCAAATAAATTGGTATTTTCAAAGTAACAGTTTATTATATGTCCAGTCTTCTATTTTTGGTAGGGGGTTCACTATTTTCACCATTTACCTTTATTAGTTTCCACATCTCAAGTTTCTTTACATTGTTCTGCTTTTGCAGAGCCTGATGTGTGAGAGGGTGAAAAATCTATACTAATAAAATTGACATGTATTGTTAAATAGCTGAATAATATTTCACTATCTGAATATACTATAATTAATATACTCATTCACCTAATGAAGGACATCTTGGTTGCTTCTAAGTTTTGGCAGTGTGAAAAAATAAAGCCACTATAAACATTTATTTACAGAATTCTGTGAGAACATATGTTTTCAGCTTCTCTAATTAAATACAAAGGTATGTGATTGGTAGATCAGACAGGAACATTTCATTTAATTCTATAATAAATCACCAATCTGTTTTTGGAAATCGTTGTGCCATGTTGCATTCCTACCAGCAATGAATAAGGGTTCCTGTTGCTTTACGTCCTGACCTGCGTTTGGAATTGTCAGTGTTCCAGATCTTGGCCATGCTAATAGGTGTTTAGTGATCTTATTTGTTATATTCATTTGTGTTTCCCAGATGAAATATGATGTAGAGCATCTTTTCATATGTTTATTTACCATCTTTTTGGTGAGGGGTCTGTTAAGCTCTTTGGTTCATTTTTTAACCAGGTGGTTTGTTTTCTTGTTCAGTTTTAAGGGTTCTTGTATATTTAAGATAATAATCCTTTATCACATGTGTCTTTTGCAAATATTTTCTCCTAATCTGTGGCCCCTTATTTCACTCTCTCAATATGGTCAGAAAAAATTTTTATTTGTTTGTTTGTTTTTTAGTTTTAATGAAGTCCAGCTTATCAGTTATTTCTTTAATGATCTTGTCTTTGATGCTATATCTAAAAAGCCATTGCCATGCCCAAGGTTATGTAGTTTTTCTCCTATGTATTCTTCTATGAGTTCTACAATTTCCAATTTACATTTAGGTCAGTGATATCAATTTTTGTTAAGAGCAAAAAGTCAGTCTAGAATCAGTGTTTACATATGGATATCCTATTGTTGAAGTACCACAATTTATTGAGAAATCGTCCTTACTCTGCTGTACTTTGTCCTTTGTCAAAGATCAGATGATTCTTTCTTTCTTTCTTCCTTCCTTCCTTTCTTCCTTCCTTCCTTCCTTCCTTCCTTCCTTCCTTCTTCCTTCCTTCCTTCCTTCCTTCCTTCCTTCCTTCCTTTCTTTCTTTCTTTCTTTCTTTCTTTCTTTCTTTCTTTCTTTCTTTCTTTCTTTCTTTCTTTCTTTCTTTCTTGTCTTTTTTTGGGACACACCCATGGCATATGGATGTTCCCAGGCTAGGGGTTGAATCAGAACTGCAGCTGCTGACCTTCACCACAGCCACAGCAACACAGGGTTCAAGCTGCATCTGTGACCCTCACCACAGCTCAAGGAAACACCAGATCCTTAGCTCATCCAGTGATGCCAAGGACTGAACACACATCCTCAGGGATACTAGACAGCTTTGTTTCTGTTGAGCCACAACGGGATTCCAGTTGACTCTTTTCATGTGGATCTGCCTCTTCATACTTGCTGGCAGTGGTTTTCCCAGTGCCCTCTCCAAGAAGAGTTATTGATCTTTCAGTCTGTTCAGATTTTTACTTATTGAATGCAATGATGACTCCCAAGTTCCTTACATGTGGAACCCAAGCTCCATTCATCTATTTTGGTCATATAAATCTGCCCATTTTATGAACATTTCCCATAAATAGAAACATACAGTTTTGGTCTTTTATGACTTACTTCACTTAGCATAATGCTTGCAAAATGTGTTCATATTATAGTATGTCTTGGTACTCCATTCCTTTTTACCTCCAAACAAAAGCTCATTGGAGTCATCCCTGGGTATCTGGGACTTCACTCCAGGACCCCCACAGATACCAAAATCTGCACGTGAACAAGTCTCTGATATAAAATGGTATAGTATTTGCATATAATGTATACACATC